>NW_006438869.1:332097-347292 GCF_000325575.1 Pteropus alecto
TGTAATGTTGAATTTTCCAGTAGCTACTTTTAAAAAATGTTAAGAAGCAGATAGAATTAATTTTCAACAACAGAGTTCATTTAACACAATATACCCAAGATATCGTTGAACAAGTTATCAGCATAAAGATTACTGAGATATCTTCATTTCGTGTGTGTGTTCTAAGCCCTTGAAATCCAGGGTGCATTTTATACTACTGCGCATCTCAAGTGGGACAAGCCACGTTCCAAATGCTAGATAGCAAACCACAGATAGTGGCTACTCTTGTGGACACCGCATATATAAAGCATTAATAGGACTTCCTTGGCAATATAGAGGTGATATTCTTTTGAATCCATTATTAAAAAGCAAATTAATTCTGGGTCTTCTCAGAACCAACTACCAGAACACTGCAACTGAACCAGACAGATTCCAGCAAAACCATCCTCATCCACCCAGTCATTAAAGAAAGCGACAAGGTCCTCGGAGTTCGGCTGATTTGAGTTTGAATCGCAGATGCAGAACTTTTATCTGTGGAACTGTGGGACCACTTCCAGTTGCCTCATTTTTTTAAAACTATAAAACAGAGAGAAAATAAGGAAACGATAGCTCGTGTCGAGAAGACTGTGTAAATTAACTCCCGCGAAGCCCTCGGCAGAGTAGCTAAAGCACAAGAAGGTCTCAGAAAATACCAGCTCCCGCCCACTCCGCTCTAGGCAGGAAGGGTGGTTTCCACTTGCCTCGCAATTTGACCATGAGGATGGCCCTACTCTATCTTTTGACAACGCCCTGAGCACCCAGCAGAACGTCCGTCACCAACCTCAGCCTCTTCGTAGAACTACCTCTAATTTCATGCAATCGCAGCCTACCCGCCAAGGGAGTGGAAGCCTTGCCAAATTCAGGAATGTCAAGGATAACTATTCAAAACTAACTGAAAAGGTAACATTTGTTGTCAGAAATCTATTGATCGAGTGAGAGATTGTTCAGTGATCAGTTCACTCGGCAGGTCTGGGGTGTTCAAATCCTGCAAATTCCAAAGAAGAGTTTGGTCCCTGACAACCTCCTGGGACGATCTCTTAGATCATCTCTAAGACCGTGGGATACCCTGCCTGAGAGGGGTACCTTTGTATACCTTGGGGTCTTGATTCAGGCCGGATCCTCTCTGCTGCTATGTGATTGATGGTGGGGTCCTTTGCCCATGAATATCAGCTTGACTTAGAGACTGAGTAATGAAGGTCGGCCACATGGGTGTCCCGTGCCTATTGACTGACCAAAGAAACAAAATAAAACTCTGGACACTGAGGCTCACGTGGGAGTCTCTGGTTGGCAATATTCCATACATTTGCCACACATCATTGTGAAGAAAACTGAGTGTTATCTCGACGATTCCACTGGGAGAGAACACACAGAAGCTCATGCTTGGTCTTTCTCGGCCTTCGCGCCTTGTACCTTTGTTAATTTCAAGTTGTACCCTTTTTCTGTAAGAAACCATACCTATGGGTATAACAACTTTTTGAGATATGTGAGTCTTTCTAGTGAAGTCATTGAACCTGAGGGTGGTTTGGGGAACCCCTAACTCAAAGGTTATTGCTTTTGTGATGATCCTCAGTAAATGAAATAATAAAGCCCATATAAATATTCCTAGAAGCTATTCATATACAGACATGTTGGTTTGGATGAGTCAGAAATACAAAGAAATCATTCTCACTTTATCAGGGGATTATTTAACCTTCGAATCTGAGAAGAATTCCTGTTCCCTTGAAGAACATCAGAACCTCCTGGGTGGCCAACCTTCAGCTAATCCCAAGGGGCAATGCTTTCCTAGGATCAAGCTCACCAAATTCTTCATACGAGTCGTAACAGACATATGGCTGGAAAACAGGTAACTGTCATTCGTAATACAAATAGTACATTTCTTTGTGCTCTTTCTTCGCATATTGTACAGCCCCCAGCCACCCTGTTTTGTTTGTTTGTTTGTTTGTTTGTTTGTTTTTTCCAAACCAGCCCAAGAAATTTCTCTACTTCGGAATTTTTACCTTATAGTCTTCCACGGAAACCAACAAGATGCCAATAGATTAACAGAAGCAAGCAGACATTCTATCACATTATCCATTGTTCTACTGAATGATTAACACTGACATTCAAAGAAGAAAGGCAAAGAGCAATCTGCCTTGGGTAAATCTTTTAGGGGGGTTGGAAAGAAGGAGAGTCACCAGTCTTCCAGTTCTCTTGTGAAATTCGCACGCACAGGTAAAAGCACGTTCCTGTGACCTCCCAGACACACAGAGTCACTGAACACCTTTGGAAGGCAATCTAATCTCGAGTGGCAAACTGTGCTCTGCTGGCGCCGGCTTCGTCTGCCTGCAAGTCAGCCCGGGCCACGGCACATGGCCTTTGCCTGGCGGCCAGCTCCTCTCAGTCTCAACTGCTCTTCACTTCTCTTCCATTGTCCTCCAACACAGATCCCTTAGTCACGCCACAACCAGCTCCTCACCTCCCTCGTTGCTAACACGATTCCATACTTCCTGAGTGATCGCTCCAGCTTCCCTCTGCTCTCAAACAAACACAGCAGGCAGGGAGCCACTCGAGAGTGGTGCGCACGATTGTTAATATCTGCGTTCAAATATGTAGTGTAACGGGCCTCGAATGCATACGTGATGAATATCATATTGAAAGCTACAAGGCATAAGGCAGTCCCAGAATCTATCTGTAACCTTCCTTAATGGCCATCACTAGCCATTTTCTATGCCTCTGGTCCACTAGAGATGCTGCCTGCAGAATATATCATGGTTGGTGATTATGTTTAAGTAACACTTATTAATTACATTCTCCCATTCTTCTAAGTGTTTTACATATGAACCAATTTATATACAAATAACCTTGTGAATTTATTAAAAGAAGCTATCTTTAATATTTATAGAGCATAATTTTAAGTGTCTAGATTCTAGAACAAGGATCAGCAAATCATGATCCATGGGCCAAATCCAGCTCATCACTTGCTTTTTTATAAATAAATTCATTACCCATTTGTTTACATATATTCTGTGGCTGCATTAATGCTATGTTAGCATAGTTGAATACAGATTGCATGACTTCCAGGGCCTAAAAGATTTACTACATGGCCCTTTACAGGAAAAAAAAAAAAAAGTGTGCCAATCTCTACTCTAGAATATCATAGAGTAAGAGCTCAGTAAATATGTATTACAGATAATTAAATATACAAAGTATAATCTTTTAGTAACAGAGACATAAAATAACACACAATCTTTAAGTAAGGAAGAACCTCGGGATGTGTCCATGGAAATGCCTCAGTTTATCAAGGAGAATTCTGGAGTCCGGAAAAGCAAAGGGACTTAGAGTCACCCAGCCAGACATCGGCACAGCCTGGTCTAGACAGAGCCCCTGCTCCCTTGCCATACATGATTCACTATATGTCACATGGCATCAATAAGTAACAGCATTTCCAGAATATTTTACTCCATTAAGTTTATACGGCCAAGTATCTTTCAACTAAAACGGAAAAGGCATACAGGAAAATCATTACCCCACTCACGGGCAAAAGTTGAGTGTTCTGTGCTCGGTCACACAAAATCATCTTGAAACCCCAGCTAATTACTACACTTCCATTTCCCCTGAGAGAAAAAGCAAACCTTCTGGAATTTCTAGCACGGCCTATTAGCTGATGTTATCTACAGTCTCATGAAATGTACACGCCTCTCTCGCAGGCTTACTTAGGTACCGGTGGCCTCAAGACAAACACTCAAGATGTTAGACTAAAAAATAAAAGCATGTGTCTTCAATGCAAAACGAAGCTGACATTTATGGCTTGAGGGTTTTGCTTTTCAGCAGAGGTGGATTTCTCCCTTCGCCCGGCACCCCACACCTTCAAATCACCGACCCCGACAAAGACAGGCTCACAGTGGGGTGTGGTCACAGGAGATACGGAAAATAAATGCCATGTTTCCTTTCGTTTTGCCCAGTTTGGTTTACTGCGGTGAAGATGTGGTTGTTTTTGTTTCTGGGGACTAAGCTGGCCTGGACCATGACCTGGTGACCACACAGCTGCTCTCCAGGCTCCCAGCACACAGAAAGCCACAGACTGGACAGACTGGGAGCTGTTGTTATGAACTCCTTGCAGAGAATTGTGAATTTGGTGTCACAGTCATTTCTAATCTCGTTTGCAATTTTTCTTAACGAGTTCATACGCGCATTTCCTGATGTATCCCAAACAACCTCGGAGGCCCTTCCTGCTCTGTGCCCAATTTTCATGGCATTTATCATGGTCAAGTCTAATCACTTGCTCGATGCCAGTAATGTTTTCTCACTGGACCACCCACCGCCAGGCCTTTGTTCAGAGAACACACCTATCGACTCTGGGCCTGGCCCGTTCTTGGAACTGGAGCTACTGCAGGAAAATAAACAGACAAGGATCTTCTTCTCATTAGTGAGGAGGACAGAATCGATAAAACAAGTGATAAGGGCCATGATGTAAATGAGATAGGACGGCTTTTTAGAGTGTGGCATGGAGCGACCTGATACAGAGTTCCCAGGGATGGTCACTCTGCTGAGGTGCCATTAAGCTGAGACCTGAGTGATGAGAAGAAGCCACACTGGGAGAGGGCATTCCAGGAGAGGCAGCCGTCTGGGGAGAGGCCCTGAGTGAGGGTGAACTGGGGGTAACAGAGCAACAGAAACAGGGCAGGTGTGTGAGAGACGAGGCCAGGTGAGCCGGGAGGCAGGCGGGGCCAGGTCACGGTGAGTCTCGCTGGTCAAGGTGAAACACTTAGATTTCACTCTTTGGCAGCAACTGGAAAACCCATGCTGTAAAGGGCCAGATAGTATTTTAGGCTTGGCAGGCCATATGGTCTCTGTCACAGCCACTCTGCCGTTGTCACCATAGACAAACGTAGAGCAGCGGGTGTGCTGCGTTCCAGTAAGAGGACCTCACGGTCACTGGGGACAGGCCCCATTTGGCTGCGGGCTGGAGTCTTTGCCAACCCCTGTTCCGTGGCACGACTCCTTGCCAGGGTAAGGGGAGCACGAGCCCCTTTGCCTTTTTAAAGCTCCCGCGGCCACTGTGTGTGGAATGGACCACAGGCGACACGGAACACAGGATGTGGGATACACTCAGCAGTCCAGCAGCAGTGGGGAGGGGCAGACTTGGGAAGTGTTTTGACCCGACTGGAGAAATAAGGACGTGAAATGAAGGTGGATACCAACGTTTTCCACTGGAGCCACGCGACCTCTGAGGCCATCCATTTCTGAGACAGGAGAGATTGAAGGAGAAATAGGTGTGGGGGGTTGAAGAAGAAGCCAACAGATCTTTCGGGGACGCCTAAGTGGAGACCCCCGCAGGGAACCCCAGTGGAGCGCTGGGCAGGTGCAGGGGGCAGCTCTGGAGGTGGAAACGCGATCTCCATCAACGCACGGATGCTGCTGAACGCAGTTCTTGTAGAGCTATTAAAGGAAGCAGGTCGGAACGGGAAGCAAACGGGCCTCCACACCGGAAGTCGGGAAGAGTACTTGGGGAACGTCGAGCATGCAGAAATGAACGGACCGGCTCCATCTTCTTTCTGAGCAGGGTCTCGTCATTCCTCTTTAATCATCTGCAGCTCGTACAGTGCACTGTAGAATTTCAGAGCTAAGAGCCGTGACGGTATTGATCTCAGAATAAATTTGACTGTTTAACCCCAATCCTGAGCCGTTTGTCTGCATATGTTTTTTAAGTGGCTCCCAATGGGATAATGTTTCTCGTGCCACAAATATAAACTCAAAGCTCCACCTTCACCCCGATTCTTCCCCCCAGAAATGACAGCTTAGAGTCCCAGTGAAGTCCCTGCCTCACTGAAGATGCATTTCCTCTCCGTGGGGTCCCTCCAAAAACAGAGGCTCTGTTGGTGGGAATTAGATGAGTAGCCGACATGCTCTGTGAGCCAGTTACTAGGTATTTGCTCTGATTCGCTTCTGCCTTCCCGTCAACCCGCTTTATGAGCATGAGCAGGAAAAGAGGCTAGCGTCTGTGCCGTGCGAATTGAAGAAAGTTTAGCTCTGCTTGTCCTGCCTCAGGGTACAGAATGTAACAGATGTTACAGTAACTACAGTTTTTTTTTATGCGTTAACAACAATGAAGGAGGTGGGGTGGGCCGACGTGTAGACTCTTTGGATTCCAAAATCAGACAAAAGGGAAAAAAAGACTTTGCACACAGTTATCAGAAAGTGCCAGTGGAAAAGAACCCCCACGGAGTTCAAAGGGACAGGAACCAGTTCAATGGCCTCAGGAACCCACTCGGTGTGCGAGCAGGCTCTGCAGGCGATGGCATCAAGCACATCATGCCTTTGTATCATTCTCTTTGTTTGCAACAGGTGTTGAAAAAAATTCACTGAGTGACACAGATTCTGAAGTGGACCAGAACGGCGAATTAACACTGTCCCGAAAAGCCACTTCCTATTAAGAACAGGATGACAAGTCACTGGGTAGCTATAGAATTGCCTTCCTGCAGGGGCCTCTGGGGTGGGCTTGCTTTGTCCCCTCCATGGAGGCTCCCGTGCACCCTATGACATGACCGCCCAGAGTCCTCCGGACCATGCCACTGAACCCAACAAGAAAAAGCCCAGAACGAGGGGGAGGCGGGAGCTGGCAAGACGTAGAGAGTCGTTTCTTATGAAAACTCATTCTTCTACCTGAGTCCATTCGCACAGGGCTTCGGCCGATCGCAACCTGGAGGTCACACGTGTGGCCCAAGTGTCATCTCATGAATTATAACTGTCCAGGAGCCATCAAAAATCTCATTTCATTTTACCGTTCACTCTCCATTTAACTAACTTTTCATAATTCTAATTCTATTTTTGATATACTAGACCTATTCAACTTAATGCCATACAGAGTTTTCAGTGCTCTTCATGAAAAGATGAACGCCGGGCTGTGTCCACTACGGGCTGTGTCCAGTACGGGCTGTGTCCACTACAGGCTGTGTGGTCCCTGCTCAGGGACCACTGCAGCGCGTTCTATCTTCATAAGCAGAGAGAGAAAAGTCAAGTTGATTACACATGGTCAGTATAATAACACTGCCCTCCTGGAAGGCCTATAATTAGCAAGGGCTGTTTGCACAAACAGGACCCACCAAGCTGATGACGCCAGCTCGGGCGAGCTCCGTTTTTCCCACTAGTTATAAACATTTCTATTTTTGTTCTTCCCCAAACATAAACACTTCTGCACTACAGATGCCCAGGGACAGGAGAGCCGGACGATATCTTTATAAACTCTGAGGAAAAATAGAAGCTTCTTTTCAAATGCCGAGTTTGTTCAAAGGATTAGGGTGATAGCGGGGAGGAGGGACTGTTACCCATGAAGCAGCCCTTTACCTGGCGACGTCAAGATGAGACACTCACGCCAGCGCCCCCCCGACCGTGCGAGGAGCTGGACTCAGGGGAGACCGCAGAGGGCCCACCCCACGCCCGGTGCAAAGGAGAGGCGCCAGGGGGTCTTTCGTGTCTTAAAAGATAAAAGGCAATTACTGATCGCCACACCGTGCACTATTAATGTTGATGAATACTTACTGATTAATTTTTAATCTCACTTTTTAAACTGTTTAACATTATTGGGCAGGAATTATGAGAATGCCTTTCCCGAGGCTGAAATTCAACTAAAACAGAAAGAAGTGTCGGATTTCAGTTCATCGGGCTAAAGGCAGCAGATCATCTTTGCACAACTGCAGTGACACCCGCCTCCATCCATACATGCAACCCTGTTGCTTCCTCTTCTTTAACCTGCTTCCCTCTGTCCTCAGGGCTGTGACCTTGGTTTGGGCCACCATTGTCTGTCATCTGCACAGCTGGTCACCTGGCTATGCCGATAGTCTCTCCCTGGGTGCCTTAGTCCCCTGCCTGTGACTCCGTACCAACTTCCTCAGATGAAACTTCAGCAACAGCACAGAGGACGGGGTCCTTCCCACCCTGACCCCACTCTGTCTGCGTCCAGCACACACTTTGGGTTTCAACTATACCAAGGACTTCTGGTCCTGGGACTGTCCAGCACCCCTCTCATCTCCCTTTGCTCGCCCGATGTCTGTCCCCTGTCCTTCAGGTGCCAGCGGTGCGGACGGCTCCTTAGACAGGACGGAGGGCCCCGCCCACGTGCACGCATCGCACAAGCTTTGCTCGTTCAGGCCCCGTGACCCATCGTTCGACCCGCCTATTCACACACCTGTTCACACACCTGTCTTCGCACTTTTTATCCTCTCTGACGCAAAAGCCGACGCAAAGGATGCACTCGCTCACTCGATAATAAAAAGATCCTTAGTGAGAGAGTGAATGCTGGTTCAGTGAATCACCGATTGAAGAGACGTCAATCAAAGGTAAATGAGCGAACTCTGCTCAAAGGGCCGGCCCACTCTATGATGAAAGCAATGAAACGAACCCGAGACCAAGCTGTGGCGGTTAGACTAGAGTTCTCTGGCCTAGGTTTGGGGTGCTCTGTTACTCTGTAGTATCATAAATACATCTGGGAACTAGAAAAGAAGTCTGTGATTTGCGGTACTGAGGTATACGATGAGCTATTTTTATCTCAAAACGTTTTGATTCAAGGAGCAACACACTGGCTCAGAGCTTCTTGTGACTATGGCAGCCAGCGGGGCTAAGGGAAGCTTGTCATGTTACTCTGATGACAGGGACACAGATATGTGGGCCAGGGTGCGAGGGCGTCCCCTCCCAATCTGGCCCCTGGCTCGTCAGCACAGCAACCCACACACACACACACACACACACACACGGATCTAGACATGCACAAAAGGCAGGAAGAGCACACCAAAGGCTTTGTAGACTTTGTGGACTTGTATAAAAACTAAAAGACACGATGTCCATAAGGGACTCAGTCAATATCCGTTGTCGAGTTGTGGCTTTGCCTGCGGGGCACGGCTGGGGTTGGAGACGGCCACCGTCTGCTTCGTTCGTAACGCAGTGCGATGAGCGGCACTGTTTTCATCCAGCAGACTCACTTTGCGACACACAGGCCAGAGAAGCGAATTGCCAACGTGTTCGATGGACAGCAAATTGGTGACGAGTTTGACATCCACAGAATCTAAAATGCGTCTTTTCTCAAATGGAATACACGACATAACTCTTATACCTATAATAATTATTCAACTACCCTCACTCTTGCCTCCTTCTTTAAAATTTTTAAATTTTCATCAATCCAACGTATTCTGTCTTTATGTTTGGCACCATCTCACGTCAGTTTGTTCGGCAGTGACGTATCCACGTTAGCATAGCTATTTCCTTGAAGATGAGGGAAAAAGAAATAAAAAACATAGAAAAAGTCACCCTCTGAGGGCAAAAAGTCCACCGAGTTACGTCAGGACCAACAGGGCGAGAGAGGCGGGAACAACCTGAAATCCAAGACCGCAATGATCTGAAAATTATTCCCCAGACATCACTTTACAGTTGATTCTCTGAAGGTCAACATAACAGATTTGAGGATTGTTATCTTCATTTTATAGAAGGTTAATGAGAGATTGTTTTTATTAAGTTTTTAAATTCAAGATAAACAACTGTGACATCATCTGTCAGCAATGGCCTTGGAGCCCTTTGGGCAGTTCAATGAACTTTTCATCATATGAACCACCATTCATCCCTGTAATGGTCACCATCGTTCGTCTGCACTGTTTAGACAGTATTCTGAGTTAGCATCCAGTACAGGCTCACGCACTTAGCGATGATGCATAGAGAGCTTTCCACAGGGATGGAATTTCGATTCTCTTAGCAACCTGACAGAGTACAGCAAGTAAGATCTTAAGAGATTTGACAGATTGAATATATTCCAAAAGACAGAACATTTTAATAGTCCAAAGATCAAAATACATATATTAAGAATATAAAGGCAACTGTAAAGAGAGGTGAGATTCAGAGCTAGAGACCCAGGAAAGAAAAACTATCTCAATAATATTCTCCAAAACAAATAAATTTTTATTACACCCCATACCTTACTTTTTATAACAAGACAATAGCTACCAAAAGTAATGAAGCTTTAGTATACATTCTCGAAGAGTTTTATTTCAGATGATGGCGAAAATAATAAAATTGCGGTGAAGACAATAACACCAGTATTGGTATGTATTGATTTCATCCCATATTCTAAGAACTACGCCAAGCAATAAAGTATTTTTTTTATATACGTTCCTGAATCTTTGAAAAAGCCTTGAAGGCAGATATTATTATTCATATTATTCATGTAAGAAAACTAGAATTCTCTAAGAGCTAAAGGGCAGAGAAGAATACGAACCGTGAATGATGAATACTTTTTATTTTATAATTTTCTCTATCAGTCTTTGATTTATCTTTTTAATGTCTGATTTTATATTTTCTTCATCTTATCAGAGAGAAAGCTCTTGGAAAGTGGAGAATTAACTATAAAATCATTCTCTCCATCCATATCTATGAAGTCCTTGCTTGGGGTACAACAATAAATAAAACAGAAATCTCACCCTCTAAAAATCCAGATCTATACAGAATCATGTGTTTTCTTCATTGAAAATAGAAGAATATATGGCTCTTTTTAGAGATAAAGGCAGAAAGTGATCAAAATTAGACCACGGTAACTCTAATTTTTCTGTGATATAAGACTAAGTCACATATACCTTACATGAGTTCTAGCTAAGTATTAAAATGAATTTCTTAGTCTGAATTCAAATATGGATTAATTTATTCCTAAATACAATATTCCCACAGCTTTCCTCAGATTTTTTTTCCAATCATGCTAATCTTCTTCACGACATCTATTTTCGGTCACATCTATGCCATGGCCTCCTGCTCTGCCCATCCCGAGTCTACTTCTGTATCTCTTGCACGATTTAAAATCTTCTGGGAGTCAAGCTCCTCCATGAGCTGGGGGTATAAGCCCCACAGTGACAGCGTCTGTGGACTTGCTTAGAGCCACCAATCGTCTCCTCGGCGTCCGCCTGAACGCTGAGCTCATCTCCAGTAAGAGTGGTCTCCACAAGGGCCACGGCCCAGGAACCGCGCAAGCAATGCTAGGGGGAGGAAAGCTAGGGCCCCCCAGAGTCACGTGTCAGTTGTCAACTTCTTGGCTTGGGGCTCCGCCCTCGCAAGGGCATTACATGTTCGGGTCTCCCAGGGGAGCCCACAGAGCAGGTTTGGTATTCCAACTTCTCCTTCATGAGTCGGTTTCCATCCATCGCCAGCTTCCCTCCCTCTACCTATGGGGGTGCTACGTGGTTCTTTCGGACTTCCGCTTCTCAGGCAGGACAGCTCATTGTGGCTTGCAGTTTGAAACAGGAAGCTGAGTCTCTGCTCTCCCTGCCCATCAGCAACTGCCCCCCACACGCTTTTCCCATCTCTAAGCATGTTTTAAAAGCCTAGACCCTAAGGCCTTTCAGCTTGGATTCCTACTGAGGATTCCAGATTTGACTCCTTTTAATATCTATCCCCTGGGGCTTTCCCTTTCCTGCTTTGGGGACATTTTTAATGCCATTATATGAGGGTAAGGGATTTCCCCACGGACTCAGCCTGCTGTTTTGCTGAAAATCTTTTATAAAAACTATTCATGTTCTCACATCAGTCCCCTCGTAACTGGGACTACTACCTCAAATGAACAAAGAGAATGAATTGAGTGCTCGCCCAACATTTTCATGTTGATAAATATTAACATTTTAAATCTTCAGGGAAAAGGCATATAATTCGAAACCCCTACTTTCTATTTTACATCTGCCTTTTCAAAATAGAATTTAACCTACTAAAGTAAATCTCATTTAACTGCTAATTATATCCCGAAAAAAGAGAACATAAAAACCCAAGCGAACACGAAGTTAATCTACTCGCCCGAGGGTGCTGGGACCAGCCACACACATCGTAATCTCTTTATTAGGCCCCTATGCCAGATAAACGCCACATGTGAGCCGATTTCAGTGGTTGGTTACTGAGGTTAAAGCAGGAACGCATTAGTCTCCAACTCAAGTCTTAATTTTTATGTGCAAAACCATCTGAAAATGCTTAGAGGAGAAAAGCTGACCGCACCAGAAACCACTGGGCACCTCACCTGGCCCCGAGGGAGTCCTCAGCAGGATTTCTTAGTGCCTGCCCGATCGTCTGGGCATGCTGTTAGTAACTGTGTCTCATATTTTCGTTTTTAATTTTTACCTCTTTTAATATGAAAAATTAAAAAATCCACCAACTAAAGACCACAGGACTCTGCCGTCCATTTCGTTAGAGCAGAATCGTTCACGAGAGCTCAAAATCGCGCTCGGTTCTTTGGATAGTACTTCGTGCGGTTGTGCAGCCAGAGGGAGTTTGGTCACAGACTCTAAAAGGCACAAGTCCCTGTAATCGACAATGAACAAATACGGCACGCAGGAAATTACAGCAAAGCACCGATCTAATCTTTTCTGTTTCGCTCTGTCTGAGGACGACTGGGGTACCACGCAGGCACCCTGGTCCGTTCATGCTCCACAGATCATAAACACAGAGCGGCGAGGCAGATGTGGTCATGGGCCGGATTTGCCCTGAAAAACAGTGACGGCCACTCCCCCACCGACTGCAGTAGAAGAACGAGGTCACAATTACGTGGGAGGGCAGGAGCAGGTCAAAAAGCAAACTGCTGGAATGAGAGACGTTCTAGAAGGTCACGTGGTCGAACTGGCTGCACCCGAGCTCCAGCACCAGCGGATGTGTTTGCTTGGCTCGAAGTCACAGGAGGAGTTGTTGGTGCGTAATAGAATTACACATCCTTTGGGAGGTATCTTTCTCTCACTCGGAGTGTGAAATTCTTGGCAATATCAACCGAAGCTTCAGATAGGTATGAAGGCCGAGGAATCCCAGAGCGTTTGCGAATTACAAAATGAACCGCAGATGGAATATCAGCCAACTACACTGCTCCCGCCCCCTGACCCCCCACCGCCCAGCAACACTTAATGGTTCTGGCCGAGAGACACAGACCTGCAAAGGGTCAGCTGCTCAGCTGCAGCGAAGACTGTTTTTAATTCATGCAGTGAGATGACGGAACTAAAAAATAAAATAAATTAAAATGGCATCTCAAGTGGCCAGAATAAAACGGGGTCTACGGGAGTAAGGAGGGTGTGAGGCTGGATGTAGCTGAGAGAAACAGCGTTTTATTGGTTGCTTCGAGAAAAGAGTTGCTGAAAAGAAAAACAAAAGCTGGATGTTCAGATTTGGCTCAGGAGGAAGGGGAGTCTTAAATAGGAACGGTAATGATAAACACATTGAAGGTTCACTAGAACCTTCTTGATTTTACTTCCACTGCTGTGTACATTAACTTTTCTCCTAGCAGGCATCTTTAACAACCAACTATGTGAATTTATTATTTCCATATGTTCTTCCCTTTTTCCCCCTAAATTTCAAACATTGCCCTCAAGAGCTTTCAAAAGCTGAATTAAATCAGAGAAGACACTGAACAATTTTGTGCAGACATCTTTGCGATGGAAGAATTTATATCTTATAAATGGTGTGAATAATACATTTGGCCCTTAATACAAACTTATTTTACAACCTTGTTTGAAATTCCTACTACACATTTATATTAGTCAAGCTTCACAGGTCTAGACAAAAATTTTTCCTATGACATTTTCACCAGAGGAGAGTTACTTCTACTCAAAAAAAAAAAAAATCCTGATAGAACTTTAAAGCTTTCCCTTGTAGAGATGGCTTGCCTTTATCATGCCCCTTGAGGGGGCGGAGGGAAGCTTAAGAGGTTTCAAATAAACAGCTTATCAACATTAACTAGTAGTTAATCGGACCAAATAGAATGAGATTAAAATTGTAAGAAGGCTGAATTCTTTTGTGCCAGCTTCATACTGCATGATTATCAGTTCTTTGAGAGTCTTTCTCAAAGACAGTCAGATCGCATTGTCCATTTCAAGAGGAAAGGCACCAACAGATCATTGTCTTCTCAACCATTTTTTAAATTTAAAATCATTCAAGAATATTTCTTTTAAAATAAAAAATACGAAAATGGGAAATTCTTGCTGTTCTTCACGGTATCTCAGATTTGGTTGGGTACAATTTGCTAGGGTAAGTTTCCTGTTTCTTGTCAAGAGAGTGTCTAGTCAGTTTTTCCGTCAAAGAGAGTATTTTGAATATTGGCTGTTCAGAAAGAAACACAAGATAGCACTGTTTATTAACCAGAGTTTTAGAAAACTGAGAGACAGACATATTCCACGGAGCAGATATAAGGACACACACTTATGAATATTCATGGGCAAGATACACCAGAACCGATTACACAGCTATGGAGACAAGGCTGGCTGCCCGTCCTTCCTTGCTAATAGGACGAATTTTGTTAAACATCAGGACTGGGACAAGAGTGAGGCCGGTGAGGTCCTCACCTATAGCGCCAAATTTAAGAGGGTGCCAAAAAACTCACGTATCAAAATAATACTATAATGCAATATCTTTAAAGTTCTAAATTAATGCAAAAAGAAAAAAACACACAAAAAACCCACGGTGAACAAACTATCCACATTTTTAATAAAGACATCAGAACTCCAACAGGGGTTGGCAGGAGATTGTACTGATCCGGTCTTTATTTAAAATCCAGGTAGTCTGTTCATCATGAATTTTGTTTTGTCATCAATATTGATTCTTTTTAAAGATTGCATTAATAGATTATTTATCTTGCTCGCTAAATTTTGGGGGCTCCTCACCTCCCTCTATTCCCTGGCCTACAAGACTCAGGGGTTAAATGATGACTTTCTCATTCCCATCTGCCAGATGCTTCCTTTCCCCCTCTACCTAGAGGCAGACATGTGACATAGCTCAAGCCACTTGGATGTAAACAATTCTGCACATGAGAGATTTTGCCTTTGTTGTTGATTTCTGATATGAAACAGATGAGTAAAGAAGTTGATTACCCTCCATCCGCCCACTACTGCCTGTCTTCAAATGCGGCCAGCAGCCATCCAAACGTGAAATAAAAACAAAAAGCAAAAGCCAACTCCATGAAGAGGACCGGGTCTTGCTGACACTTCTGAACCAACCCTAGAGAGACTAACTCTTTATTTCTTATTAGGGAACAGTAAATATCCACATGATGTAAACCACTATTAGGTCGGTTATCTGTTACTTGCAGTCGGGATAGTTTTCATTGATTTTGTAAGTTTATTAGCCAGTGAGCTTTCAGAGTAAGAGTTTCTAAACTTCACTGCACTGATAATTTAAAATATATATTGATATTTCACATCTGAATTGTTT
>NW_006438869.1:347324-354975 GCF_000325575.1 Pteropus alecto
AGAGTGTAAGGTCTAAAGTGGAACATGATTCTAAACTCTTTTTATGTTAACTGCAGAAATGTATGAAAATGAAAGGTCAAACCAGTTTTCATAGAAACTATACTAATTTTTCCTACTCCATAAACATTTGTGACAAAAATGTTGTGGATGTTAACAATGTCAACAGAATCTCGATTTCTAATGCGCTCTTATAGCAAGAATTGCATTGTGCTATTGTTTGAGGTGTAAGAGAGGAGAAAGTTTTCTTGAGGAGATAATGTCCCAAATGTCCCTTGAGCTACCTTATTATCCTATTTTAAAGAGAATAGGCTCATCGCTGTGGTAAAACCTTCCTTATAATAATGTGGCATTGTGTTTTGACAACTCAGGCTACTTCTTAAAGCGAGCTGATACTGGAACCTATGTTCTTGACAAGTCCATGCTTCTCCATTAGAGTCGGAACCTAATAATTTTCAAAACTGGCTTCACTGAGGTGTAATTTAGACGCAATAACATTTACCAACTTAAATTCGATGACTTTTAATAGATGTATAAACCATGTCATCACCATCTCAATTATGGAATAAAATCCCTGTATCAACTTATTATCTTTATTTTATGTTTTTAGGGGAGGCAACCCTTGGTTGACCTCACAGATTGCAAGGACCTTGTCAGCTTACAATCCCTTATTTTTTATTTTTTATGCCTATAGCACCTGGTCTTCCTAGGTGGTCTCCCATCCAAGTACTAACCAGGCCCGACCCTGCTTAGCTTCTGAGATCAGATGGGATCAGGCTTGTTCAGGGTGGCTGGCCATAGACCCAACTTACATGTTTTCTCACAAACCTCTGCAGTGAACTCTTTCTCTTGCCTGTATTCAGGCAACCATTGATAGGTATCCCGTTGCTTTAGCTTTGTCTTCTATAGTTTCACAGAATGGAATAATACATCTGTAGTCTTCTGCATCTGGAATCTTTTGCCTAGCATAATACTTTGGAGATTCATCCATTTTTTACCTTATATAATAAGTAAATCGTTTCTTTTTATTGTCCATTGTATTCTATTTTACATAATTAATATGTTCACTCCTACTGATGGACTTCTGTGTTTCCCATTTTTGGTTAAAAAGAGTGAAACTGCTGTGAACCTTTGGGTACAAGTCTTCCTGTAGACATTATTTGACATTGCATTACCCTCAGGCAAACACCTGTGAGCAGATTTGCTGTGATTTAGGGTAAGTATATGTTTAACTTTTGAAGAAACTATGTTTTCCAAAGAGGCTACACCATCTCAAATTATCAATGGCAAAGCATAAGAGGTCCAGTTCCTCCACATCCTTGTAAATGCTTAGTATTAGCAGTTTTTCGTTCGTTTGTTTTTAGTCACTCTGCTGGATATGTAGAAGTATCTTACCGTGGTTGTCATTAGCATGTTGCAAAACGTCTAAATCTCTAGTCTATTTTTTTAAATTTGGATTATTCATTTTCTTATTAAGATGTAACATTTATTTATATATGCTGAACACAAGATCTTTAGCAGACATATGTTTTGTAGATATTTGCACATAGCATCTGGCTTGCATTTCCATTTATTCAGTGGTGTCTTTGAAGAGAGAATGTTTTTAATTTTGATGTGGTCTAATTTATCAAATTTTCTTCTATGTGATTTTTGGTATCCTAAGAAATGTTTGCCTAATCTAGGGTCTCAGAATTTTTTTCCACAGATTTTCTTCTATAAGTTGTATAATTTTAGCTCATAACTTTAGGTCTATGATCCATTTCGGTTAATTTTTACATAGAAATGTCTGATTTTTCTAGTACCTTTTGTTGAAAGGATTATCATGACCACTTTGTTTAAACTTAATTAAAAAAATATATATGTGCGTGTCCAGTTTGCGTTTGCTCTTGTGGAAAACACCACACTATCTTGAATTCAGGTACTATAAGTATTCCAAGATTGCTCTTCTTTCTTAAAATATCTTCAGCTTTACTAAATATTTCAATTTCCATATAAGTTTTAAAACTGTTCTTCAATTATATAATAAAAGTACAGTAAGATTTCGATTGGATTTGCATGAATCTATAGATTGTAATGTATATGGTATAGCTACAATACATAAAGTATGGATTGCTATCAACACGGAATCATCTGATTTATGAATATTTATCTCCATTTGTTTAGGTTTTTTTAATTTTCTCAGTAATGTTTCATAGTTTTCAGTGTTCAGCTCCCACGCATTTTGTTAAATATATCCTGATTTCATATTTATAATGCTACTATAAATTATATAACTGAATTTTAATGTCTAATTATTAGTTGATAGAATATGGCAATGCAATTGAATTTTTTATATTCACTATATATCTTGAAATCATGAGAAGTTCACTTGTTAGTTCTAATAGTTCCTTTTAAAAGTTTAATTAGGATGTTCCACATAGATCATCTCGTTTGCAAAGAAGATAGCTTTAATTCTTCCCTTCCAATTTGTATGTCACCTTTTTGTTTATTACATTACTTTTATTATATTACTCATTTTTTTGTTATTACTTTTATTATATTTTTTTTTGTTGTTGTTATTACCTTTCATAGTAGCTAATACAATGATAACTAAAAGCACTAAAAGCGATAAGAGTAAATATCCTTGTGTGGAAAGCATTCAGCCTTTAACCATTAAGTATCTTGTTAGATTAAGATTTTTTAAGGTGCCTTTTGTCATGTTGTGGCAATATATTTTACTACTAGTTTTTATCATGAATGCGTGTTGAATTTTATCGAATCACTTTTGTTTATGTATTGAGATAAATTTTTTTTAAGTTTTCATTAATACTTTGATTTACACTGATTGACTTTCAAATGCCAAACCTTTGAAATCCTATGCAATCTTACATTTTGGGGATAAAAACCAATTGGACACAATTGGACACAATTGGTTTTTACAAATTGCTACATTCAACTGATAAAGTTTTATTAACAACTTTTGTGTTTACATTCGTGAGAATTTCCGGTCTGTAGTTTAATATTTTGAAATGTCTTGTCTGGCTTTGATAAAAGAGCAATTATGATTTCTTAAATAAGCCGAGAAGTGTCCCATCCTCTTCTACACTGGCAGAGTAGAATTAGTACTTTTCCCCTTAAATATTTGTTAAAATTCACTATTGAAAAACTCTGAATATGAAGTATTTTCGTTGAAAGATTTTAGACTACAAATTTAAGTCTTTTAATAGATATTGAATTAGTCAGGTTATCTGCCTTTTGTTAAGCAAATTTGGATAGATTGTATCTTCAAAGATTTTGTCCGTTTCACCTAAGTTGTCAAATTTTTTGGCACAAAGTTGTTCGTTGTTTTCTATTACTATATTTTTACTTCTGTAGGTTCTATAGTGACGTCTCCCCATTCAGTCCTAATATTGATAAATGTATTCCCTTGTTCCTAATCAGTGTGGTTAGAAGTTTATTGATTTCATTGCCTTTGTTAAAGAACTAAGTTTTAGTTTCCTCAATCTTCATTACAGTTTTTTTTCCCCATTTAACTGATTTATCCTGTTATCTGCACTTTTTTTCTTCCTTCTGTTTACCATAGATTTCATTTGCTTTTTTTTCCACCTTCCCTAAGGAATATGGAAAATCATTAGTAACAGATCTTTCTCCATCTCTAACATAAGCAAAGAATGCTATACTTTTCCCTTTAAGCTCTGCTTTGGTACATACTACAAATTAGAATTAAGTTGTACTTTTATTGTCATTCAGATGGAAATATTTTAGAATTTCCCTTTTAATTTGTTCTCTGACCTATGAGTCATTTAGAATTATACTGTTTAAAGTTCAACATAATTTTCCACATATCATTCTGCTACTTATTTTCAGTTTGACTCTGATATGTTCATAGATCATCCAGGAATGAATTCAATACTTTCAAATGTACTGAGACTTGATTTATGCTGATTTGTGTTTGGATTCCATATCACTGTGTTATATACATCTTGGAAACTACTTCCATTGAGTTGAGTCAATAAGATTCATTTATTTCCTTGCTCTAAATAATTACTATCCTGCTCTGCCCTTTGCCTCTTGTCCAGGGTCTGAAAACTGCAGTTCCTAATGTTTTGTCTGGTTTTCCTGTTTAAAGCAAGAGGGTAAATCAAGTTTCTTGTTTCCATCACGACTAGTGGTAAAGTCCCCTATATCATTTTTCAACTTGAAATAAAAAAATCACCTCTTTACCAAATCGTGTTCAAACAAGAGACAAACAAGAGACATACATGATGGAAGCTCTCAGACAATCTGTATACGACTTCCAAAATCTGTAGTAGATGTTATGGTTAAAAACTGTAAGATGAAAGAATTCACACATTCTTATATTCTGCTCTAAGTTATATTTTTAGTACCAAAAGTAATTGATTTGAGTTTCAAATTTATACCTTGATCCATGGACGTATCATCTAAGATTTTGTGCCCCTATTATGAAATGGAGGATTTATGATTTCTATGCTGGGGCTTTATTTTTGTAGATATGATTGTTTTAGTGGGGCGGACCCTTTGGAATTAAGAAATAAAAGAATGTGAATGAGTTCTAAATTCAAATGAATCATGTTTTAATTTATTCTAGTCCATTTTTTAAAATTCATAAAACATTTAAATCTGGCTTGAGCCATCCATGCAATGTTTTGAGATTTTCCCTTTAATCTCTAGATGAGAAGTTCTCAACATATCTTTGCATTATATAATGATTGACGTTAAACCTTAGACGAAAATCATAAAGACCCAATACATGTCTTGTTCACTTCATCACTATTAGTTCCTCAAATTACTGTCCCTCATAGAGCATTCGAAAATTGCTAAGTTATTAGCATTATACGACTACATTTAAGCTGAAAGTCGGCTTTTTCTAAGGTTGGATATAATGACATCTGGCCTTGTAGTTCTTCGTACTTTCACATCCACACAAACACACACAAACTCGCATTTCTCTTCCTCGATAATCCTACAAAGATGGCGTTATCATCCCCGTTTTTTAAGTGTTAAGAGAAGCAAAGAATTATCAAGCAACTTGCCCAGGTTCACACAATTACTAAGTCCCAGGACACAAACCCATCACCTCATTTCCTGACCACATCGCTTCATCCTCCTCAACGGCTGGCTAACAATGACCTCAATTAAGGGCATCAGACCAACTTCTGAGATTTCTCCTTTTTTACACAGTAACCTTGTACACTACTGTTTCTTAATGGTCTCTCGGGCAAGTCTCCCTTCGGTCACCACTCAAGGGATATTCACATTCACAGGCGTGGCCTGTGCCACGATAAGCTGACGTACCCGACAGATTCTCATCTTCCAAATGGTTCCGCTGCTTAAGTGGACCCCAGTCTAGCCTTAGAGACTCTGGGCCCTCCCGTGCCTTACCATTCCTCCCCTGCTGGTAATTTCTTATCAGCCTTCTGCTTTCCAGCGTTCAGAGCCATGTCTCCAGATTTCAGCCTGCGAGGCTGCTGTGAAAAGAACACTTTCTTCACTTGGCTTCCAGGATATCTCCGACTGTCCCTTGTCCATCTTACGTGCTATATCATCTCTCCAAACCCTATGTACTGAATGGCTCCAGGGCTCACACAGTGGACCACGTCTCTCTTCTATCTGCTCTTCACCCGAGAAACTTCATCCGCTCTGTGACTTTAAATGATATCTCTCTGCTAATAACTCCCAGATGCTACCTCCAGCCAAGGCTGCACCCCAGAAGTCTGACTTGTGTATGTAACTGACTACTAAACATTTCCGCTTGGATGCCAAAGAAACATTCCACACTTAACACGTCCCAAACGGAGCTCCTGGTACCCCCGAAAGGGGGTTCTTCAGCTTCCTTATCTCAGAAAGTGGCACCTCCCCCTTCCAAGCGCTCAAGTCTGACGGCTGCCTTTCTCTCCCCCAGCACACACAATCCGAAACAAAATACTTTAGACTTGACCTCCAGAACAAGCTCTATGCAGAATACGACCACTGCTTCCTGTGTCCACTGTGAAATTCCTCATCCGAGCCGCTACCATCCCCAGTCTAGTGCTCCCACCAGCCCCCCAAGTGGTCTCCCTGCCCTGCATCCCACCCACCCGCTGTTCAGTCTATCCTGAGCACAGCAGCCAGGGTGACGCTGCTAAGTCACGTTAGATCGCATTGCTCCTCGACTCACAATCTTCCAGCGGCTTCCCACCTCATTCAAGATAGAAGTCGACATTCTTAAAGGCTCTGAAGGACCTGCCCCTGTCGCCTTTCCTGACCTCACCTCCATTGCTCTCTCCTGAGGTCCACTCCGTCGGGTCGTGCCGGGCCCCTCACTCTTGCTCTAACCTGCCCAGCGCGGCCGCCCCAAAGGGCCTTTGTGCTTCCTCTTCCCTCTGCCTGGAACACCCTTTCCTCGGTTACCCACACAGCTTGCCCCCCGGCCTCCTGTAAGTCTTCGCTCAACGGGGCCTTTTGTATAAGTCACACTCCAGCCAGGAAAACAGAAACCATCTTAGGCAGCTCAAACGGAGAACATTTAACATAGGGAATTGGTTGTAAAGGCATCGTGGGAACTGATAAAGAGATAGAATGAAGGACGGGGTCTGGCCGAGCCAGAAGGAAGAAGGCACGATGCACAGAGACGAGCAGAGCTAACAAGCTGGGCTGGAGCCACGACCTGTCCTGCGCTGTGCTCTTCAAGCGAGAATTGCCAAAGAGTAACACCTGCTGCCCGCTGGGGAGCAAGAATCACCGCCCTCCCCAGCCCTGCGGCTGGAGGCGTGAACATGGTCTTCTCTCTTCCTCCAGCCTCCTCAGCATCTGCTGGGCCCTCCCATCCACACATCCTAACAGGAGCCCAGCCGGTCCAGGGCCTGGGGAGTTTTTCTGACTCCCTAACTGTTGCACAGAGAAGGAAAAGGGGCAAACGTGAGGCTGAGAGACGACAGGTAAATAAATGTCTGGCACACCTGGTTACCTTGACGAACATTGCAAGACCCCTTGCCCACCGAACCCGTTCCTCACCCGTTTTATAGTTTTCCACATCCCTTGTCACCATGCGACTTCCACCCTATCACATCAACTAGTTACTGTCTGTCTCCCCTGATGGAATGTGACCTCAGCGCCAGCTGAGATTTCTACCTGTTTTGCTTATCGGAGTGACCCCAGCTACTGAAACCGCTTCTGGTACGTGATGTGCACCCAGTAAATACTGTTTGAATTATTAATGAACTGGACCTCTGCTTTTGTATTCAAACGAGCAGAAGCTAGAACTCTACATGTGCTGAAGCCAAGAACTACAGTGGCACAAAAATCAAAAACACAAATGAGAACGACAATTTTTAGTTACCTCCTGAGAGCTACCGGAAGTGCTCAGTCAGCCATTCCTGGTGTCAGGGTCTGGCCTCGCTGATTTCAGTTAATAGGGTGTGGAGTCCACCTCACAGGTGCCCAGAGGTGCTTTCAAGGTGGGGATGGTCACATGTGTTTCACCGCAATCCGTCATACAGCTGGTTGAAGGAATCCATTCATTTTGGCACACTGGCACACATGAATGAGTTTCATTCATAATCAAGAGTTGGATTATGAATGGAAATGCTTCCTGCCTCATGCAACACACGTGACCAGGCTCTCGGAAGCCCGCCCTCGGGTCACGTGAGGGAAATGGGAAAGTAAAAGTGAAATT
>NW_006438869.1:355000-369817 GCF_000325575.1 Pteropus alecto
TCTTCCGAAACACGGTCGACCTCTGCCTACTTTCCACGCCATACTGAAAAAACTTCTGGAAAATCGAAAAGTTAAGGTGTTGATTAAATTAGCAGACAAACTAAATGAGATTGAGGAACCTCATTGGCATCTTTGTCACATTAGAAACAGAAAAATTTCAGCACTGCTCTCTGCTGGAGTTGCCTTAATGCTTTGCCTTTCAGATGGAACCGTGGTTGTTTATCTTGCTTTGATATTAAAAGAAGGCAAGAGGTCATAAATCCAAGAAAAATACTGCCTAATTAAAACTTTATTCTCGCTACATTTAATCTCCAACTCTACCTCATACATAAAACAAGGACAAGATTTCTATCTACCATCAGTGTGAGACACGGATGAATTGCCCATTTAATGCTTAGAAAGACTATTGTATGCTTAAAGATAAATAAAACACAATTGTATACCATCTGAGGCCAAATGAAATGAATGTTTGAAATCGGAATCCTGACAATAACGTTACAAAATCATATTCCCGATTTTATGGCAATCGCATTGAACTGCTTCACTTATAAAGTAGTCCATTTGCAGTCTTAAAATAATGAAAACTATTTCCCTACCGAGGCAAATCAATGAAAAGTTGGAAATTTTATCTGAAGATAAAATATAGATATGTTCACTCTTATAAATTATTTCATTAGTGGCCCTAGAACACAAAAGTAATACAAAAGTTATTGTTAATTCTCAAAACTCAATAAACCACTTTCAGAACCTAATCATTGTTTATAAAAAACGTGCGACGGGGGTCGACTCAGCTCTTATCAATCAAAGATCCACAACGACATAAGAGGGCAACGCAGGTATTGGAACCAGTTCCAATAATTAACGCATAGTGGTTTTATACTGCATTTTCTTCTGACACCTCTATGCATTCGTGAATAATCATTACATACCTACATTACAGAGTTGAAAAGTGGTGTTTTTTTAATATTTTATTTTTTTCAGAGAGCAAACTAACAACAGACTTTCAAATCAAAAATGTATCCTCAAATGTAGTTTTTAATGTAAAAAACAAGCAGTGTTGCTTCATTTGCGAATAGGTTTGAACATTATACCCATGCAATTTTGACGTTACATTATATGCAACGTTGTCATATGTATGAGGACAAAAGTCAAATTCTTTATGGGAGAGTGGACTTTTTAAGGATCCAAACAACACTTTTCCTCCCAAAGGAAACTCACAGGAGAATAACTCATATTCTGTTATAAAATCAAAGAGATTCACACTTGGTTTACATAAATTTTAGTTTTTACAGAGAAAAACATTTGGTTCAAGACAGTTTTCAACAATTGGTATGTCTTGCTATACTTTAATCAGATTCATATGAAAATATTAAAATTAAGTATTAAAATCAATTTTATGCAATCTATTTTTAATGAAAATGAACTTGCTAATTCTTCCTTAGAGAAAGTAGGCCACTGTCATGCAGTCCTACACACGTGTGACATAAAGGACAAATGGCAGATCTGAGACTAGATGAACAGGGAGAACTTCTAGAAACAATTTTGCTCCAGGTTCACGTACTCAAAGACTGGAATCTTACAGGGACTCAACAAATCATCTATTGTAGCCTCTGCAGTAGTGACAAGGGTCCCAGATCCTAGAGAAAAGGAGAAATCTAGCTAGGGCCATGACACCAGACAGTCAAAACCTGGAGAGAAAATGGAGTACCATGGGACATGCATGGGGCCATGGGACATCCAACGGGGCCACAGGATATGTATGGAGCCACGGGATTTGCATAGACCACGGGACATATATGGAGCCGTGGCACCAAAATAACCCCTTGGGGCTCCCTTCTGGTGTCCCCATCCTTGTTTCCTAAAAGGCTATAGTTCACTGTGCCTTCAAGGGTAACTGAGGCGGCCAGGTTATGCCTTTCTAGCCCCAAGGGGAGCAAGTGGCAGGCCAAACAACACCAAAGCTCCCAGGGACAATAAGGAAGTCAGGGGAAGAGTGGCAAGAGGTAGGACAATGGGCAGTTAGGCAGTTAACGAGGCCACAGGAAATGTGTGCGGGGCCATCTTACAAAATGGTAGAAAGACAGCCTCTCAGAGGCGGAGAGAGGCCGGCGCTTCCAGTGAGTTAGCACAAAGAAGAGCCAACATAGAGTTGCAAAACATGTCATATATTTTTATTGTCAACATTTAATAAATTAATACCTTCCTGCAGACATGACTACAATGAAATCTAATTATGTGATTTAAAAGAAAAATATGGGACCCATGAAAACTACTCATTCACACTGTGGTGTGGGACCAGGACCCAACTTTAAAATCCTGCATTGGATCCTTCCGGTCATGGTCTTTCAGTTGCCTAAGGCTTCACGTCGGGACAAAGGCAGCTGTTTAAATTCAAATGACAAGTGCCGTTCCCCAGTCCCGCCCCAGCGATGGCCTAAGCTGGAGCGCCCATTCTGTTTCCTTCAAATGCCCTTCCCAGATCTGGGGTCAAATGTGGCTCTCCTCTCTCAAGAGTCCCTCCAGATCTCCCCTAAGTTCCAAAACAATCCTCAGGCCAATCAATGAATCCATAGTAGGAAGACGCTCAACAGGAACACTCAGGAGTCAGGGAGAAAAATCGGAGGGCTCCAAGGGCAGAATTCACAGCGCACTGCTCGACCCTGCAGGCAGGAGTGATTTTAGGCATTCACGCGAAGTGCTGCCAGCTGAGACACTGCAGAAAGGCCTCCTCGTCGGTCACGACAAGAACGTGAGTGTGGCATGACTCACCTCACCAGCGGTCCGCCCCCGTGCACAGCGTGCAACCGCTCCCCATAAACCAAGTCCAGTAACCGGAGCACACTCTCCAAGTAGCTGGGGGAAACCTTAATCAATAAACAAACAGAAGCGGAATATGGCACTATCGCTAAGTGGACATTAAACATTTAAAAGTCATTTCGGAGATGGTTATGAGACTCCATAAGCACGCTGAGAATCATGCTGTCTTGAAGGGTCACCCTCTTTATTGGAACAGACTTTTAAGCAAACGACAAGGCCAGAGTGTTAACGGTGTGTCCGTAATGGGCCGGGGTGTTTACAGCCCCTGCACAATCACAGAGAAATATTCCAGAACATGCAGTCGAGGGAGTAACCTTGCGAACACAGCAAGCCATTAGAGCGTGTTGAGCAGTGAACTCCGCTAGGCTAGAGAAGCCCCCAGGGGTAAGATATTTTACTGAGGCTGGGAAAAACGGGACTGCCAGTATCTTCTGCCTGGCCAGGTAAATCAAATCAATAAGGCAGGGGAGGGGAACGAAGAAGGTAAAGAGGGTCAATTATATGGTGACAGAAGGAGGCTAGACTAGGTGGTGAGCTTGCGATGAAATATACAGATGTATTACAGACAGTTCACCTGAAACTTATATAATGTTATTAACCAGTTACCTCCCCCCCAATTTAATTTAAAAAAAAATTTTTAAAAGTGATTTAAAAAGAAAGACAATATTGGAAAAAAGACTTTGATAAAATGTGCTTCGTTGCATGAAGACATCACTGTGGCACCTGGTCCGCTTCATTAGCAGCCTCTTGAGCAGAGTGACCGCCAACGTGGCACGCTAAGTCGAGAAATGTTAAAGGCAGGTGAAAACCAAGACTTTAAAAGTCGCGATTCCCCACTCCTTCCAACATTTCTCTCTCGTCACAGTTTCATCATGTGTTACACAGAAGTGGTCAGAGACCATTAACAGGGGCCACCTGCTCAGCTGTAACACGAGCCATTTCAAGGGCGGACTTGGCTGCCGGCATCCACAGGGAGTCTTTGGTGTGCGTTTTTGGTCACCAGTCTTATTCTTTCTTCAGAGAAGCACTTCCTTCCTAAAGCTCCCACACTCTTGGCCCTTGGCCTGGCTGCCCCTTCTCAGCTGAGATGGAAACGCTCCCGGCCATCGCACCCACTAACTTTCCTGCATCCTGGGTGCCCTGGCCGCCCTCCCTCCAGGCTCACCGGAGCTGGAGTCTGCTTCCTATAAACTAATCCCCTGCCTGTGCCCAGTATCCGACCCCTCCTACGGCCCAGGGACTCTGCCTAATCAATTGATCTCCCCCTCTCTCTTCTTTCTTTAGCCTCTTCCTTCACCTGGCTTCTTCCCATCACCATTTAAGGATGATTAAGTAATATTCTCTTTCCTCATGTCCCTTCTGGCCGAGACAATGATGCTCTCCTTTTATATCTATTCCTTCATCCCGTGTTTATCCCTCTGCTCATCACCTCCTGGATTCCTCCTCCTGCACTGCCCTAAATCTGCTCTAATAAATGCTATTCGTTATGGGTTGAATTGTGTCCCCCCAAAAGATACCTTGAGACCGAACCTTAGACCTATGAATGTGTCTTATTTGGAAATAGGTCTTCGCAGATGTAATGAGTCAAGATGAGGTCATCCTGGTTAGGATGGGCCCTAAATGCAGTATGCCTGATGTCCTTAAAAGAAGAGGAGAAGCCAAAAAGAGGCACACGGAGAGAAGACCAGGTAACTACAGACTCACAGATTGAAGTGATGTGTCTACACGCCAAGGAACACCAACAAATGCTAACGACGACCAGAAGCTAAGAAGAGGCAAAGAGGGATTCCTCCCTGGAGTCTTTGGGGACAGTATGGCCCTGCCAGCACCTCGATTCTGGAGCTCTGGCCTGCAGAACTGTACAAGAAGATATCTCTGCAGGTTTAAGCCACCCAGTTGCTGGTATTTCGGGACAGCAGCACTAGGAGACAAATACACCGCTGCGTAAGGATTTTAGGAGGCGACCATCTGTCCCAGTTTGCCCAGAACATAGGACTTTCAGTGCTAAACCCAGGAAAGTCCTAGGCAAACCGAGATGAGTTTATCGCTCTACCTTCTGGCCCACAGCTGCCTTGAGCTCCGCACCGCTGAATACTCTGATGGCTGCCTCTCTCGAAAAGTCCCATGATGCCTTGCTCTCAACCAGATAATTCCATCTGATGCTGGGGAACTCAGCTTTCTCCATTTAAAAGCATCACGCTCCTCACACCTGCTTCCCCTTCTTTCTTCCATACGGAATAAACAGCCAGGACCTTGGGGATCGTACTGAGTGCCTCTTCCTCCCTCCTGTCCTACATCCATTAAATCATCAAAAACACCCGCTCTGGATTTCTAGAATCCACCTGATTCTTTATGTTTCTGCCACCGCTCCCTCGGCTCAGTCCCTGCTCCCTTTGATCACAGCGGCAGCCTCAGAACGGGCTGTCCCTGCCACCGTTTCGCCGTCCTCCAAGCTGAGCCGGTCCAGACAGACAAAGACTTCTTAAAATGCCTTGCGATAGCACGCGTCATGGATCCCCATTCACTACTACACCTCCTTTCCGAAAATGAAGCTAAAACTTCATGACTCACCGTACACAACCGTTGCCAGGACTGCTATGCTCCACCCCCCTCACCTCGGGGCTTAGGCACTTGTTCTCCTCTCCTGGGAATGCCTCTTCTTCATGAGATTCGTAAGCACCTTCTAACAACCATTAGGGACTCAGATCTGGCATTGCCTCATCCTCGAAACCTTCCGTAACCACGCTCCCACAGCCCAGGCTGTCTGATTCGGCTGCTCTCTCTCGGGGTCCCACGGCACCCAGCAACGACGCCAGTGGACGATAACGCAGTGGTCCTGCTGCTTTGTATTCCTAAAGATATTCTCAACTCTTAACGGAGACTGTGTTTTTTGCCTCTGTCACCTCAATATTTAGGACAGGCTGTGGTACATAATAGGCACCTATTAAATGTTCGTTTTACATTCACTCCAAATTAAAAACATGTAAATTGAAAAGAAGCTGAGATGCCATTTATAAACTATGAGATGAGCCTGAATCCCAAAGCCTGACGGCAAACTCTGCAAGAAAGGCTGGTGGGAAACAGATACTTATACACAGGGCAATGAGGATACAAAATGGAGAAATCTTCATGCGTGGAAATTGGGCGACATCCAGCAAAACCACATATGGATGCATCCTTGGACTTAGCAATCCCACTTTAAGAAATCTCTCCCAATGGTACTTGCAAGAGGTGCTACTCGTTGTAACACCATCCGTGATCACCAACGACAGAAAATAACCTAACCATCTCTCAGTGGGGGCAGTTGAGTAGATTGTGGTCATTACACAGTGGACAGCTACATGGCTCTGAAAAGGGGTGGCACAAATCTATGCTACTGGGAACTGGCCTCCAGGGTATACGATTATGTCAAAAAATGCTACAGAGAAAAGTTTGTACGCATGTGCAACTTTTTATCTAAGAAAGAAAGATTAGACTGTAGGGGGGGGTGATATTTTCATATTAAAAAAGAAGTATAAGCCATAAACTATAAGTAAAAGGTTAGCCAAACGCAGAGAGAATAGACAGGGTCAAGAAAAGAGGGAGCAAATCTAAGTTTCTCTGACACCCTCGTTTCATTAATTTGACCTTGAACACTACATAATAGTATAATGTAAATTTTTTAAAACTCTAAAAATTACAAGCAAAATTAAACAAATAAAACTAACTGGGCTTTCAGTTGGCATAGCCATACAAGGGGAAATTATTTCAAGTGATTTTGAGGCAACAAGTTTGCTTTAATGTCCCCCCCAAAATTTAGAGCCCCATGACTGAAAGAAAATAAAATCCTCTTAAAGGATTTTCAGCAGTGGAAATCAACAAGAGTTGCATGTCACTGCTATTCTGAAACAATTGAGCATCCATTTCCGGAAGAGGCGAAGAATTTTCACGCGGGCCTGCAGGGACTTGGGATTCTGTGTGCGGGAGAGAAAGATGTAGCTGAGAGATTGAAGAGATTCAGAAAACTGGAGAGGCCTGGAGATGAGATGGAAGTCCCCAGAGGAACTCACGGTGCATCTTTAAAAACATTCTCCTCGGCTCTGCACACTGAAAACAACTAACTGGACGCCTCCGTGCTCGAATCAGCACAAATGGTCGCCTCTCAGGTCTACGAAAGGAAATGGACAAGGGAAGGCAGGAACATCTCGCTGTCCCAGGGAGAAACCAAACTAACGTGGGTTGTCTCGCAAGAACTTGGGAGCCAACTTCAAGAGGCTCGCATGGGCTTAGAACACGTTACCATCTCTAAGAATAAAAGTTGTAATTGCTTGAAATATATCAAAAATCAAAATCTATGTATTAAATCTATGTATACAAAAACAAAAAGCAAATGTAACATCTTTTTATCCCCTTTGGATAATGTTGGAGAACTAATGAACTAATCTCTTTAAAAAAAAAGGGTGGGGGATAAAGGGAAAAGAAAAAAAAAACATTATTCTGCCAGACCTATATGAGCTGTACCCTTAGAATATTCAAATAAATGATGAGGGAATGTTACTTTATATACAAGTATTCTTGCCATTAAATGAGGAAGGAATCATAAAATGAGGAAATCCAGTTTGGCACCCATGAATGATCCAGTAAATTTAGGGAGTGATCATCAATCATCGCTAATTTTACACCTGGCTATTATCCGCCTCTAACGGAAGTACACAGCACCATCGATGAAACAGTAGAGACAAAAAGATTTGAACTTGAATCTAAGAAGCCTCTTGCTGTTACTACTATTCTACAGAAATATTTGAGGCAGAAGAACATTTGATTGACAGCAATGGAATGCACTTGCCAAAATCCAGACCGTGGGAAATTCTAAAGGAGAAAGAGCTCAGGTTTTTGTTTTTGTTTTTGTTTTTTAAATAATTAATTTACAAGGGGAGCAACAACAACAACAAAAACAAATAAAAGATTAAAAGACACTCAGAAGATATATCAACCATTTGCAATGTATGAACTCTATTTAGATCTTGATTCAATCTGTTAAAAAATGCATAAACATTCATGAGTCGGTGAATGGGTGTCCGATGATTTTATGGAATTATTTTTGGGAGAATCTTTGTCTGTTGTGATTGTGGTGTTGTGAATTCCCTTTCTTTTATAGTTATGGATTGAAATATTTTAGATAAAATCATATGATTCCCTGAATTGGCTTCAAAATAATTTGGTGGGTGTGGCATAGAGCATGGGTGGAAATATAAAAGAAAAATGGTGGTCGTGAATTAATAAAAGTGAGGGCTGGGTATTCCTTAGACAAGGGGTCCCCAACCCCCAGACTGTACACTGGTACTGGTCCGTGGCCTGTTAGGAACTGGGCCGCACAGCAGGAGGTGAGCGGCGGGCCAGTGAGTGAGGCTTCATCTGTATTTGCAGCTGCTCCCCAGCACCAGCATCACCGCCTCAGCTCCGCCTCAGATCATCAGGCATTAGATTCTCATCCGGGCACCGGTTCCTGGTGCCACAAAAGTTGGGGACCACTGCCTTAGACTATTCTTTCTATTTCTATACATATTAGAAACTTTTCCTGATACAAAGTTTAAAAAAAATAACAAAACATAAAACTATTATTGGTTACATTATGAAAAAACAATGTATGGTTAATTGTACTTCACTTGATAATATAACTGTGAGTTCCTTGAGGACAGAGACAAAGACTAATTTATTTTTCATCGTGAATGCTGAGTGCCCGGAGTGAAAAGAACCCTAAATAAATTTCGATGAATGAAAGAACAAATGAGTGGATATACATACTTCTTAATTAATCCCACAGATCCATGGAGATACTGAGACATTAAACCAACCTGGCCTGCCATGCGATGCTTGGACAGAGACAGAAGCATGCGTTTAATGGCAAGACTGAGGCTTTGTTGGGAAATGCTGAAGTGAAGAATTTTTTATTTTCCTTGATTTGGGTGTTATTTCTGTGGGTCGCATTTTTATCGCCATGTTTATCCCCTGGTTCAAACACCTAGGATGTTTGCAGCACCTAAGTCTCAATGGTGGGACTTTCCTACCCATGATCACTCCGGTTTTGAATTCTTCTTGAGACAGTGATCAATTTCTAGAAACGAAATTCTTGCAATGGAGGATTCTGTATTTTTGCTCCTGTTTTAAACAATGTCTAAAACAAGAGCCACAGAATAATAGAGTAATAAGCACAACTATCCTCTGTCACTAAGTACAGACGGTAGTGCCTTGGCACTCGGAGCATGCGTGTCCCTTACCTTTATAGGAGATGACCGGGTGCTCTGCTCGCTGGCACTGCAAAGCGTCTGTTTCTGGCTGGACAAGTCTCCAGCACCCCAGGCTTGAGAACAGCCACGCGATGACGCAGGTCCCCTTCATGGTGGCCAGGAGGCCTTCGACTCTAGGCACCTGTCTTCTACCCGGAAGCTTGTCTTCCCGTCATGTGGAGAAAGCGCCTAGAACACACACAGGAGAACAACTGAGTGACCCCGAGTTCAGGTTTTCTGGTGGTGGCCTTTCGGGAAAGCCCCAGCACTACGTTGAAAAAAGAAAAAACAAAAAAGCTTAGAGGACTTAGCCAAGCAGACTTTTTTCTAGGTGGCATGTCAGATATGTGAGGATATATGTGTGTCTCAATAAGGACCACTTTTTCTCTCAATGATTTTATGAGATAACCCACTTATTAAGAAGGGAGAAGTGTTCGCGTATAAGCTCTAGCGAGACATCGCGGCCACTCTTAGCGCAGTCTGAGAGCTGTGGCCGATCTTCCCGCAGAACGTCATTTTCATTCCCTCTGGCAAACACAGACCTATATGTGGAAACTCGAAGAACCACTGGCCTTCCTTTTAATAAATAAGGCTATGACCATTGCCTTTTACTAATTAGCTGATTAACAGTACGCTACCCAACTCTTAAAAATGGTCCACGTTTGGTGAATTTATCCTAGGAAATTTATAGATGACCTGCCCGCAATGTTTCTGGCTGGAAATCAAGTGTGACTCAAGTAAAATCGATATCAAGCACCTACGGTGTGAAATGAAACGATAGTGTTGGGAGCTCTGAGACTGGGTAGATGATGAATGATTTAAAACATTAATATGCTTTAAAATAAGAGAACTCTAGTTAGTTGCAACCCTGTCTATAATCCAAGCCGTGAGGAAGCCATCACAGGAAGCAGCATGCTGTGGGAGCCGAGACGGCTCTGCTGTCATTTAGAGGGATCGAGGACGTGTCCACAGAGGGGTGGACGTCTGGGTTTAATGCCGGAGGACAAGGAGGGTTTCAACGATGGGGACCTCTGGGAGAACACTGAGTGCCAAGGGAAGAGGATGAGAAGATCCTCTGGCCGGACAAGAGGAGGCGCAGGCAACGCGTTTGGGGCGAGGCTCACTGTGCTCGGCCCAGACACGGGGAGACGTACAGGGCAGTGGGAAGCAGCTCAGCGAGGAGGTCGGAAGACTAAACTCAGGCCCGAGGTCTCTATTCTTAGGCAATGAGCTAGCATTAATATTACAGTAGAAGAAATACTAATGAAATTATTCTCGCAACAGTGCACCTAGGAAACCAGGTAGAGAAGAGCACAGGGGTGAAGCTAACTCGGAGCCAGTGCAATTGTCCAGAAGAGAAATAAATAAAGCTGTGACTTCGAGGTGTCTTAACATGAATAAAAATTCAGGGAAACACAGCAAGCCCTCAGTGGGATGGGGAAGGGAAAGCATGGCAAATTAACTAGGGCCAGAGATTCTCTGAACTTCCTCCCTTGGAAAGGGGGGTCCACGACCCCTCTGTTGAACCTGCACCGGCTCTGTGACTGTGTGGCTCGATCAGATACGACAGAAGTGATGGTACACTGGCTTCCAGGCCGGACCCTGGGAGACGGCCAGGTTCCACTTCCTCTCTCTTATAACGTGTCTTCTAGGCGCTGAGATGCCAGATCAGAAATCCAATATACTGAGACCTCCATATAGGAGACCACATAGAGGAGCTCCTAGCAACACTCCCCTCTGAGCCCAGCTCCCCAGCCACCCACCAAGGCACCTGCTACGTGAGCAGAGCTGAAAGCCACTGAGCGACTTCGGGTCATAAGAGCGAAGGAATTGCCCCGTGGAGTCCCGCCCCAACTCACAGCCCCCAAAGTGTGACATGTAATGAAATGAGTGTTGCTCTAAAATGCAAAATTTGGGGGAACAGCAAGCAAAGAGATGTGGATGGACCCAAGATAGAGAGAAAAAGCCACTGTGAGGACGATAATGTCATTCATTTCAGCATGAGGATCGACAGAAGAATTTTGTTTAGAGGAGAATGTGATCATTTCGTTTTGCGCATGTTGGGTTTGAGATGTTGAGAGAATATTTAAGGAAATGCAGGAGACTATTGAAAAATCCTGGCTGGGTGCTCAGGAAAAAAATATCAGAGACTGCAGAGAATGTTTGGAAGGGTTAAAATCATGGGTATGGTAAATATTCAGCCGGACAAGGGATGAGAGGGAATAAAGGGGGAGGTTAAAGAGAATGTTTGTTGTTTGTCTAGAAGTTGCAATTTCAAAAGTCATCATCCAGAGCTAAGAGAAAGAACACAGAGATAAAGCATCAAGGGGAAATGGAGATCAAGTCGGGCTGAAATATAAAACCACATTTTAAAAAGAGGCCTGGCCAACTGCAATCCAGGGAGGCAGGGGGAAGGCCAACGGCGTCAGTCAACAGGAAGTCAATGATGAACCTGGGGCGACAGTTCAGCAGAACAAGAGACAGAATCCACGTAGCAGGGAACCAAGCAGGACACGGGGGGAGCGAAGGTGGGACCGACGGGGTGGCTCCCGGAATGGTTGGCAACCAAGGAAAATTCAGTGCAATCCGAGAGGCACGTAAAGATCAAAGTTAGGAAAAGTCCAGGGTAGGGAAAAAAAAGTTTACTCAATGGGGCTTCTTTTCTGAGAAGTGGTGAACGAAGAGGCTGTAGATTTAAGACAGAGAGGAGGTATGAGACAGAAGAAGATCCAGGAAAAAGCAGAGGTGGGCAGTTGTTAGGGTCCCAGGAAAGAAAGTGTTTATAAAACAAAGGCAGGAGACCTCATCCTCAAAGGCGTCACATCTGCAAAGCCGAGGGATGCTCCACAACTCCAGTCTCCAGGTAAATGCACGGAGCAGCCTTTCCTATTTTATCCTTCTCGCCTGAGACCTAGCACATGAAATTTCTCCAGATGATGTACCTTAACATAGGGTAACATTAGTTAGAGGCGTTTGAGATGTAACTGAGTTCTTCTCAGAGCAAGGGGATTTGGGGTACCCTCACCAGCCCCTCACAGAGGGCTGCAGGTAGATTTCACTGCCCCACATCAAAACAGATCGGCGATGATAAAAATAATCTGAGAAGGATAACGAAAGCACCAGTAAATCCTCAGAAAGTGCTAGCTCTGTGGCAGGCATGAGGCCACCCACTTACACCCATGCCTGGCACCCAGCGAGCACCCTGAGCAGCGTCTCTGACATAGTGTCGCCGACCGAGCAGCACTCAATCTCCTGATGTGGATGGAGGAAGTGGATGGAGTGGATGGAGGCACCGCCCCGTCCTGACCTCCACGACCGAGCCTAAGTCAACGACCCTGTAAGAGCGAATTCCTCTCGTGCAGAGTTTACAGTGTGTCGGGCCCAATACACAGACTCCCCTTCTGCCGCCCAAGAAACGAGTTACTGTTGCAGGCCAAGTGTCGCGGGAACTGTCCGAAGTTACAAAGGCACCAACGCTCCCCTCAGTTCTAACGCCTTTGCCTCCAGAAAGAAAGGGAGAGAAAAGTTACACAGGGGCCCGAAACGTTCCTTCCCTGGGGTTTGGAAAATGGCGATTAGAGGAGGAGGAGATGCTGGGTCACGTGTTAAGAGCGGCTAAAACGGGACACGTCGCCAGACGGTGACGAGACGAAATTACACGTTCGCCGTGGAAAACGAAGGGAAGCATGTTTAAGGAAAACAGGTGATTTTTAGACGTTTGTAATTTTCGCACAATAACATGTTACCTTTTTTTCCTAAAATAAAGGTACTATAAATAGTCCTCGTGGTCAGGTGCCAGGGAAGGGTTCTCCCAGCCTTCATTTAGACAGGGGCTCTGGGGAGCATCCTGCCATGCCAGGCCGACTCCCTTAAAGTCCTTTACTCTAAACAGGCTTTGCTCTAAATAGCAGGTCTCTCCATTCTAGACTCTGTAATTCCATCTCCCGTCGGGTCATGGAGCGCTGGCCTCTTAGTGATGGCGGTGGCGGGGGGGCGGGGGGGAGTCATATTTATATCAGTTTTTAGTGCTCAGTCTCAGCACTTTGGACATTTATAGCCAGATAATTCTTTGTTCTGTTCAGTGCATTTAGCGCCATCACTGGCCTCTGCCCACCAGATGCCAGCAGCTTCCGCTCCTTACTGCGTCAAACAAAATTGTCCCCAGACACAGCCGGTCACCGTTGGTGGAGAACCTCCAGTTTCTGTGTGTTACAATACCTCTCCCTCTCTAGAAATTGGATAAGCGATCATCACTTGAAAGATGATTTTAACATACACTTATGTAAGTCACCCAACTGAATTTGTATTGAGTCATGTCAGCAAAATTTCAATAAAGATGAAAGTCACGTTGATCATAACAATTTGCTGCATTGGGAAATACATTATGAAAACATTTTCAAAGGATCAATTTCAGTCAAAGTTGTTCTAATTTCATCCTACCACCTCTGGTAAATTAAAAAATGCATTAGGCAAGTGAATACTAAATAAACGATTTTACCAATAGGAAGATTTATTACAGCAGACCAATTTGGGTTGCAAAACAGAAGCCTTTTTGTTGTATCTACTTCAAAACCCCTGAAGACTTCTTTTGAGTTTCCTGATGTGGGAGGATCTCTGTATAAGCTCGATCTAAATAAGCAAAACTCTGTATATAAGTGTGTGTGCAATAAATAACATTTCCCATTCACACCCACACCACAAATGAATAGGCTTTAGGGAACAGAAAATAACTGTTCCTCTTGGTTTAAAAAATGCTGTCAGATAAAAAAAGAAATCAAAACAATGAACACTTACACAAACCGTTTTGCTTAGGGAACACAGTCTAACTAGTTATTAATAAAACCGTCCAAAATAAGCTTAACGGATGTCTTTCCAGAGGAAGCCTCTGGGTTTCTACTGAGCCTTAGACTTAACCATGAACTTGGAAATGGTCTGATGCATGGGCACATTTCAAAGAGGCCATAAAAAAGGACTTCCTTTGGGGGCAGGACAAAAGTCAGAGAGGACTCAGGAAGCCATGGCCCATACTCTCTGGCAGCAGAGTTTTTAGTATCAAAGAGGTGAAGCCCAAATGGAGGCGAGTAGCACACACGTGCCCTTCAGTCACGCGAAGTCGCAGCTTGCTGGACCCATGGCCAGGACGTACAGAAGGGGGTGGACGGCTCTTCTGAAACGTTTGCATTTGCAGTCACTCTTCCCATCTCTTGGCCCTCATCCATGGGGTCCGATGAACTGGTCACCCAGACTTAAGCCCCAAGCCAAAGCGAGAGCAGCGAACCACTGAAGAATCATCGCAGTGCCGGAGCGCACCACCTGCTCTCATCCCCGCACACCCAGCACAGCCAAGCACAGCGTGTGTTGCACGATCGTCGGCTGCTGCCAGGTAAACGGCCCAGCCTTACTCAAAACTCTCAGGATTCCGCCACTGCATTCCAAAAAACCCCACTGTGCCCTTTCACCAACAAGCTCAGCTCCTCCCAATCCCACCTCCACTGCACAGGTGTCCCCCCAGCCCCTCCCCACCGGCCTGGCCAGGACCCTCAAGGTAAGCCTCGCACACTTAGGTGCACATTGCTGCTGCCGCAGGCCCCCCACGGAGCTGGCCTCCCGCTTCCACACACACGGGACCGCCCGCTGCAGCCCACGTAACAGCTCCTTCCCAGCAACAACCCCAATGCACCAGTTAGTGTCCGTGTCCCCATCAGAGGTCGCACACATCGACATATGACCTTCC
>NW_006438869.1:369832-395446 GCF_000325575.1 Pteropus alecto
CTCCTTTTTGTTATAAGTGGTGTACGGGCCGAACGCATCATCACAGGCCCGAGCTCGTGTGTTCCAAAAGGCCGAATGGGCCATCTGAATGAATCGGAAGTCACAGAGCCAGTGGTCTATGGAGCACTTAGAATTCACCCTTCCCTTGCACCGAGCAAGCACCCTTGCAGGGGGGTTATTCATTCCCTTGGCAAAAATGAGACAGAAAGTGTGTCAACGACTCGCTGAACGTGGAAGGTAGGAGGGGAGGCCAACGTCTCGTCTCTCTCTTCACTTTGTAGCTGAGATAAGAAAGTTCAGGTTAAAGGCATCTCACGAGTCGCTGTAAGATCAAGCGTATAAAGGCCACCACGTCGATCGGATGAGGCCCCCTCCCCCGCCGGCCCTCGGCTCCCTCAGTGTCCCCTCTCTGGTGAATCGACACACTGACGGCCATGAGAGCAGACGGCCTGAGTCACCTCCGGGAACACAGCCTTGTCTCCAGACTTAATCATGAGGGACGAACCCTTGGCGCAGAATCAAGCGGTGCCTTAGGGGACATCAGTAACCAACGAGCCACACTGAAGGATGTCACCTGTGGGCAAAGGATATAGCACTTCAACACAGCGGGGTAAAGAGGAAGAGGATACAGTGCATGCACTTCAAGGTCACAGTTAAAAGTAGTCAAGGAAGTAAAAATCTATCTTTGATAAATATCAAATAGCATAGGAGCAAAGTCTCAGGAACCTTGGAAGAAGGAGACATTCTCTCCGAATGGAGGCAGAAGACAGAAGCTGTGGCTAATGAAGGGGTTCGAGTGAAGAGTGTTCTAAGAAACAGGAAGAAGCCGTCCAGGATCATCGAAGTCTGTGACATGTTCAAGGCTACGACCGACGTACTAAATGAATTCACATTCCTTCCTTGCCGTGGTATCAGATATTTTAGGTGCCAAGCAGAAAATGAGATTCAATGAAAAATCAATAAAACAATAAACTTAGCTTAATGCACAGTGTTCAAAGAAATAGATTCTTCTAACCTTTTTCAAAAATAATAACCGAAACTCTCCTTCTTTGGGAAATCAAGTGAAATTAAAGTTTTCTTGTTACGGTGTTAGGCCTATAACAGAAACCAGGGCATTCGCCAGATACAATGCATCTTCAGTTTTTCATACTCTTTTGTAAAATTTGGATTCTTTTTACATTAGTTTAACCCATGTGCCTTGACTGCCAAGTTCCAGGCCAAAGAGGTTTAACATCAATGAGCGAGTAAAGCATTTTTTGGAACATGTCGATGAGTACAGTGACCACCCTTAACCACTGAAGCGCCACTGGCTGCCACCTCCAGGTGACTGGATAAGAAGCTGGCTTTGTGACTCACAGATTTTCATCATATCTGAAAGAGATGAGATGAAATTTTATGGCTATATAAAATGACCTCATGGTATAAAATGGGGAAAAAGCAAACATTAAGCTATTTTATATATTTCGATAATGGTTCGGCTACAGTGACCTTATTTTACGTCTCTCTTCAAAGGAAATTGTTATTACGTTTTTGCCTTTTTCCCCTTGTTTAGCTCCAGATAGCCTAGAGGCACCATAAAAATAAATGAAGTCCATTAGATAAAATTATTATTTACACAAAAGCAATATTAATTTTATCTGTCAGCAGGTTTTAAAACCAAATGAAAATTTATTCAATCTACTTCTGTGTTAACTAAACCAATAAGAGTCCTTTCCAAGAAAGAAAAACAACTTAAATAATGGGCCGTTCAAGGCAGCAACGGAGAATTTCTAAAGGACTTATTCAGAGACATTTCCTCAAGGCGGGAAACTCAAATGAACACAATAAGATAATCGAGTTATAAATGACCCTCAGGGTGTAAAAATTATTATTCATAGCGCCCATGTGTTTTTAGGGAGTGCACTTTCCCATGAAACAGAAGATGCAACGTCTTTGCCAAAACCCCTCAGCACACAATGGTAGCCAGAGGAAGACACATCCTTCTCCTGGCATTATGCTGGTCGACGTCACTGGTCACCTCCTACTGTCAAACCCGGGGAGCTTACACCACTGGACACCATGACACGTTGTGACCACTGACCTTTTCTCTCAAATAGCTCCAGAAACCCTCTCTTCCCTGGCTTCCTTAACATCTGAATCTCCCTGTGTTCCTGCTGTACCCAGAACTCTTCCGTGAAGGTGCACCCCCATCTCTCCTGAAGGTTCGTTTCTCCTCAATCTGCACACTCTCAATGACCCACCTCGTCAGACGCACAGGACATTACACAGTTTCTAAAAACCGGCGGCATCCAAATCTGCAACTCTCTTCGACACCTATGTATATAATCCAGACCCATAAACCAAAAGAGACGTCTTCACGTAAACAAGCCAGCGGCACCTCACGCGAAGGTGACCTCAATACCTGTCTTTGTCGACCGTCTTCTTTTACCTGCTTGTTCTCATGATTAGCCACGCCGCTTACGCAGACGCCCAACGCGTAATCTGAGGACTCACCCGCCATTTCGGCCTCCTGCGTCTTCCCAAAGCTTGTCCGCCGTTCCATCACAACGTTCTGACAGCCCTTCCCTCACCGACATCTAGAGGCGAGCCCCCCTCCCTACCCTGAGCAAGTGCCTCTATTTCTCACTCTGCAACGTCAGCCATTTTTGTAGCTAACACAGGATTCTCAGCCTCTGCTCCAAACCCTTAGGCTTCATCTCTGACTAGCCCTCTCTGATTTTTTCCCATTTTCCCCCCATCTATAGCTGGCCCCCCGACCTTGGAACTCATGCTCATTTCTACTCGAGCTGTATCACCCTGGCTACAACTACCTGAGTGTCTGCTCAACTCTCACACAAGTTTGTGAAGAACTCAACCACAATACAAGACATGGTATAGACAAACGATCACCACCTGAGAAATGAGATAATGCAGAAAAATACTGCAAGCCCACATATACCACTCTACCTTCTAACAATATTTATGCTTCCATTAAAATGCTATTTATGGTCCCTTCTCTTCTATGACTGTTATTCATCGTAACAGATGTTCTATGCCTCTACTAACATTCTCTTAACATCTGGTCCAAATACAAGGATTCCCATGGTTTTGAGAAATGTCCTTTCTAAATGTCATAATCTTTCAATTAATGGTCAAAGGGGTAAAGGGATTACTACAGGCCGACCAGGCAAAAGGAGGAAGTCTCCTGGGCCTGGAAACATGAAAGCACAGAAGCCATCGCCAGTTCGTTAACCCTGAGGGGTTCGGATAAAGTACTCGGCACGTGATCATTCACCAAAACCACTTAAAAAGTCAAAGGACAAAACAAGGAGGCTGTTATAATTCATAGCAGACAGAAATTCATCAAATACATTATTCTAAGATGAAAATGCAAATGCCTTGAAATATCATCAGGTAAATTTACAGGTGTGATAGATTTTTAATACATTGGGGAAAAGCAGACTATTTAATGAAAGGATCTCTGATTTAGTGTTTTCAGATTTTTGTTGGGAATCACCCTTGTGTATGAGAGCTGGTGATATCTACTAGGCCCATTGGGACAGAATGGCACAGTTGATATATTTGAGTGCATTGAAATCTGTCACAACTTTTGGTCTAAGAGAAAAGAAAAACAGGTCTTAAGAGCACTAATTACTATTTTAGGTCAGTTTATTAAAAACAAGAATGAGAAATCCTCGCTAACATAAAAATTAACTATAGCTAGTAATATATTTTGCTTATTGGAAAGTTATTAAGAGAGTGAATCATAAAAGTTCTCATCACAAGAAAAACAAAATACTGAGACAGATCATATCAAAATCAAAGATTCTACTTATCAGAGAATAGTAAAATATAAGAAACTGCGAAGAAGGTTATGTGATTAGGTACAGTATTAATACATCTCTTACTTTCCTGAAATAAACATGTAAAATAAGTATTTTCCTTCCTTCCTGTTTTATAGATACGGAGACAAGATGCAAGGAGGTCCCACAGATAAAGGGAAGAACTGACAGTTTTAACAGGTAAGCTCCTGGCCCCCAGCCCCGGGGCCGTGTTGCTAGACCGAGGATGCTGTCCCACATTACATCTCATTTCTGCAGCAATCATCTATTGACCAGGGATGGGCAGCTCTGCTGGACGCGTGGATCACCCAGCTGAAGAAACGAGCGGATGCTCTATTTCTACCACTGACATCATGTTGGGCTTGAATATGTTTCCTTGGGGATAGGAATTTCAGTAATAACCAGCTGCAGCATCATTCACCCATCCTGGGGCCAGAGACCTCACTGAGCAAGATTTAATCCAGCCAACGATGAAAGAGGACCAGCCTCTGCACAACTGCGCAATGGCCTCCATATCTCGTGTCATCCTCTGCCCACCATCTACACACTCTCCTGGCAGCCCGTGATGTTGAATGGCAGCTGTCAGCTGGTGAATATAAATTTATACCTCAGCCCCAACCTGTCCCCAAAACTGTACCTTCCATCACATTTTTTCCCCACTTCTACTTGTGTGACAAAGAATCACCTTCGACCGAACCTGGACCTAGCAAACCACTGATTAGCCCCTTCCTCAAATCTTCTTCCCGTCTGAATCCTCCCGAACACAGCTTGGGTCATTTTGATTTCTCTAATTTCCCCACAGGGCACTCTAAACTATCAGTAAACTCTGTCTGTGGGTCACAAACCCGCCGCCTTCCCACACCTTCACTGCTGCAATGTCAGGTGAAGCTGCTCCATCTCTCACCTGGACTCTGCAGAAGCCTCTCTAGTTGGTCTTGGGGCTTTTCACTCTTGCCCTCCACTCCCCCCAAAAAGTCCATTCTCTACATTGCAACCAGAGCAATGTAAAGAGTCTAAAAAAGTCGAACTCACAGAAGCAGAGAGTAGAATGGTGGTCGCCAGGGCTCGAGGCGGGGGACGGGGAGATGCTGGTGGAGGAGTACAATGTTTCAGTTACGTGGGATGAGTAAGTATTGTATGCTTAAAATCTGCTAAGACAGTAGATCTTAGGCGTTCTCACCATACAAGCAAAAAGGTGACTACAGGAAGTGATAGATGTGTTAATTAGCTTGACTGTGGTAATCATTTTACATATGCGTGTAGCAAAACGCCATGGTGTACATGACAAATATATGCAATTTTTATCTGTCAATTATACCTCAATAAAGATGGAAAAAAGAAACAAGTATAATATTTGTATATTTTTAAAGAAATGTATGTAGCTGCAATAAAACTATACAGAAAGGAAAAAAGAACTAATCGGATTAGGTACTTATTCCCGTTTGAAAGCCTGGAGTGACTCCCTTTGCAACTTCCTGAAACACAAACTCTTGGCCCCAACCAATGAGAACTCCTAGTGTTGGGCCCTGCCCACTTCTGCACCGCCCACTTCTGCACCTCCCCCAGCCCCAGCCCCCCCACGCTCAGGCCACACGAGTGCGTGCACGCATGCACGCACACGCACAAGGGCCTTCTCTCTGGTTCTTTACTCACAGAGCTCATCACCTGTCAGATGGCACTTGCTGGCCCATAGGTCCTGAGGTCCTTTCTCTAGATCTTTCCAAGATGCCTCCTTCTCATCGCTAGAGTTTCCCTCAGACGTCACCTCCTTGGAAAGGCCTCCCCAGCAAGACCCACTAAAGCACCTGTCTCTTACTCCCTCACAGATTCTGTGATCCTTCTCCATGTCGCTTGAAATTGCTCAGTCAATAGATTTGTTTAAGGCCTGTTTAGCCAACTAGGACATAAAGGACTGGAGGACGGAGCCTTGGTTTTGTTCACCCGACAACTCCAGGGCCTAGAAGGGACCGAATGACTAGGTCCTAGAGGGGACAGAAACTAGGAAAGTGTTTGTTCAAGGGATGGAAAAATCACCGTGAAGACATAGACACTTTCTGCCAGAGCCACAGACTAGTGATTACGGCAAGTTTTAGGAGTGTTTCTATGGAGAACCACAAGTGTGCTCACAAGGAACCAGTCTGTTAGGTGAGATTTCAGAAGAACAAGTCGACAAAGACTGGAATTAGTTGCCACAGAAGCATCAGATGCTTAGTATGTAATGCGAGGCTGAAACGCAGACATGCTGCGAACATATGGTATTTTATTCTTCGGTTCATTAGTCTGAAATGTGGAAAGGTCATTCAGGGTACCACGGAGGTCTCCACGGCTGGAAAGTAATCCCCTGGGGTTTTATTTCTAGATTTCAAAATATCAAAAGCTCTGCCACGGTGGATATGATCATTAAAGTACAGAAGGAACGACTCCTAAACACAAGTCCAAAAAAAGGGAAACTCAAACCACATCGACGTGGCCAGTTTTCCCCCACAGCCGCAGGATGTCCAATGGCCTGTTTTTGCCGGGCGAAAGGTTAAGAACCATTGATGGTGTTCTTCGGCCTATAACATCCCAGCAGTCCACCCAGCGCTGGTTTCAAAGGGGCAGCAGTGCAGAGATGACAGGAACACGGTCCCCAGACCCGAACTGTCTGGGTCCTGGTGTTAGTTAGCACCAACGTGGTGACCTTACGCCTCGGGTTCCATCGGCTGTAACGTGGAGATAAAAGCCATGGCTTAAAACATGTGAGTTACTGTGAAAGGCTGTAGAAGACTCTCTAGCAAGTTTTAATACATATAAACAAGGAAGGACTATTTTTTAAATGTTTTTTAAATCTGGCTGGGAAAAAAAAAGTTTTTGTAACGACCAGATTAGTGTCTCCATCCGAGGAGACGACAATGAGCTGTGATGGGCGCCATCTCAGCCTCGGGAGAGTCCCACGCCTGCCCACTTGGGACGCATGTCAAAGAACATTCATTGCAGCCTCGTTCGTGATGGCGAAGGAGAAAAACAAACAAACAAGAAATAATACGGGTGTCCACCGAGAGAACGGAAATTTTTATGATATATCATATCACGGTGAATATGAATGGACTCCAGCTACATAAATAAATATTAAATATTAAAAATACGCAACATGAACATTAGAAACATCATATTGAAAGAAAAAGTCAAGAATAATATAAAATATGGTAGGTCAGTATTCACCGAAAATAAAAAACAAGCACAACTAAACAACATTTCGAATGTGTTAAAACTACCTAAAAAAGAAAAAAAAAGCGAGGATGCGGAAAACGTCTCTGCAGCGCTAACGTGAAAATCTGAACGAAGGACAGAGGAGGCTCCCCACTGCGTGGACTCCCCACGATCACGCCCCCACCCCCACGGAAGAGACCCTGCCCTCGCCCTCCCGGGCCCTGCATCCCCACGGTGCCCTGCTGCCTGGAAGCCATTCCCCATCTGCGGTGTCTGCGTTAGACCCTATCCCGCTCTGAGGTCCACGTCAAAGCCCAGCTCCTCCATTCATGTGAACACTTCCAAAGCGAGAAGCAAGGACCCTCCGCCGAGCCTCCTTCGGAGGCAGTTTGTCCCTGTGGCCCTCAGTTCACTCTGCCAGAGAGTCTGGCTTGTTCTGCCTTGTGACGTCGTGTCTTTACAGGGCCACATGGGAGGGGCTGAGCCCCACTCGTCCCTGGGGCCCCTCACGGCCCACCACAGTTTCTTGCATATAGGAAGCATCTAATATTTATTAAATGAATGGATCAACCACCCACTAACAAAGAGTGCAAAGCAGCATCAAGCTAATACAAGAAGAGGTTGCAGAAGGTGAGTTTTGGAAGTGTGGGAGTCATATACATGAACTGGAAATTGAAAGACCACACTTTTGGCAGAGAAATGGAATAAAGTCTTCGGATAGAATTTACCGAGAGTGAGGATAACAAACGCATTTGCCTGTTTCAAATCGAAGGACCAAAGTTAGAAATAATAAGATCAAATAAACAAACAAGAAATAATACGGGTGTCCACCGAGAGAATGGAAATTTTTATGATATATCATATCACGGCGAATATGAATGGACTATTAAATATTATGTAGCTTGTAAAACCAAACTAGCTTAAGTAAAATTCTATATGCTGACATAAATATCCAATAATGACGTTGAATGAAAAAAAAGATAATGAAGTGTAGACATTATCTATAGAGAGATAAAGAAGAGAGAAGGAAAAAGGTCAAACTTTTGACTAAATAAACCAAATGATTTCTATGTTTATATGTTTGTAGCTGAAAGAAAACTGTGATAACTCCTGGAGGTGGGGGGGGCGGTTATTCCTCTATGTTATAAATTTTCAACAGGCATTTATTTATTTTTCAATTTAAAGCGAGTAAAAATATTGATGTTGAAAATAAATGAGTGACGTGGGATTTAGGTTAATGCATTAGCGAATGAGACTGGAGCCCTAAGGTCTATACTTAGATTCAGTTCAGGTTTAATTTACTGGGTCTAAGGGAGTCAGAGATATTATGGAGAAACAGTTGCTATAGAGCCGAACAGAAAGCAGGGCAGGTTTAAAGAGGGATGGTTAGAAGGGACAGTCACGGATCAAGCAGCGGCTAACTTCCCATAAGTATTGTCCAACCAGAACACGGAGTTCCCAGTGTTGTCATTTAAAGTGGGGTGACGAATAGTTAAGACATGCAGGTGTCAGTTGACTCTGGGATGGACAGTTCTGAAACTGGAATCTCTGACTCCTTGACTTAACTAAATTCATTTTCCCCAGGGGGAAAATATCTTCACTCTTGCCTAAGGAAATAAAATTGGTTTTATCATCCTTGACAGATAACCTGCATTATGAAAAGCTCTCAGCTTATACTGAGAGGAGAGGCTCGGGCACACAGGCATTGACAAACACTTTCCACCCTGGCACGGCCACACTGCATTTTCATCCTCCGAGATGCCACTGTAGCTTGGTAAACAGCACACACCTGTGACATTATTATAGGAAAGTTAGCCCACATATGCGTTTTGTTGATAAGCAATAGATTCTGTTTCCGGTCGAGTGCAGAGATGACAGTGATGTACTTTCCCTGACATCATATGCCTAATCTCGCTGTTCTGGAAAATTCCCTCAGTTCTCTCTGATTACAGCCACAGTAGCACAAGAAGCAGCTCATCAACCACAGAGATGAGGCTGGAGGTGATGCCATGCGCTTTAATGCACAAACACGTCATTCTGGTAAGTCCAGTGTGTCTGGAGTACAACGCTCACACCCGAAGCCACCTCCTTGTTGTGGACCACAGGCCAATCTATCGAGTTCAGTAACTAATCGCAAGCATCACCGAAATCAGCAGGTTGTAGAAGAAAGTTGAGAAGTCCAAAAAAAATTATCTTAGAAGTCCAAAAAAAATTTGTTTTCACCTTGTAGAATTCAATATTGCTTTAATGATTGCCGTTTTTAAAATGCAAATATGAGGCAGTTGGAGGCTATGGCTGCTTAATGAAACACACTTTTCTGATTTGATTCATCGACACACACACACACGCACACTATTTTAAGGGGTTTAAAAGTATTCACGCACGTTGCCTGATAGTTTCATCCCTTGGACATGTCAACAAAAACTCACACTCAAGTGTACCCCTCCTCGTCTGATTATCACGTGTTACAAATCAGGATCTGGAAGCTTCTATTTAAGGAGATGGAAACGGTTCTATACAAAGTAAGTACATCAGGAAGACAGGATACTATTTTTAAGAGAAATTTTAAGAACATGAGACATACTCAAGATACACTTTTAAGTGTATTGGAAGAAAATTAAACTCTGCGCACGGCCTATAAACGAATGCACACACACACATAGACACACACTCACTAATGTGGGCTCATGTACACGCACACACATGAGTATCCTCATGGCGAAATACAAACACAAACCCAGGGCTCCTGGGCTCCGAGTCTGACTGCAAAGCTGATGCAGATCCCAGCGCGGCCTCTTGCTGGCTGTGTGCCTCTGTGTCTGTCTTTAAGTGGGATAAACCTTTGTGCCTTTCTCAGAAGGTTGTGAGGATTTAACAATTTAATCAATGAGAAACACTTAGAGAACAATGCGGGCCCACGGCAAGCGCTCGATAACCGTTAAATGTGAACATGTGGGTCATCACTGTTGTAATTTCCATCTGGTGGAAAATACGCCCCATCCTTAGAATGTTCTGGGACACATGGCTCTGTGTATTTTTAATACTTTGGGGGGTTGTGTTCTTGCAAGTTTACTGCAAATGGGCACATGTGATTAGACCATCAGACACAATTTTTTATGTACTTTTTTGCTCAGAAATAATACAGAACAGTATCAAGATGACTTTCCATTTCCATCAGCAGAGGACGAAGCAGCTCTACCTAACAAGCCTGGTCTCAGCACGTTGCTTGAAAATGCCGGCAAGATCAGGGGAGATGGTGTCGAAGACACCTGGGAACCTGAATTCTTTGATCCCATTGGGGCCCGCTCACCATCTAAAGGCACCTCCCTAACTCAAGAGCATCTGAGTGGCCCTCTCCCTACAGATTGCTACTCGGTGCTGTAATTAATTTCCAGAGAAAAATAAAATAGAACTAGATGATATTTCCAACTTCTCTAGAGGAAGTTCCACATGGCCAAAGATTTTATTCACAGTAGAAAACCAGAATTTAAACTAGAATTTTTTTTTCTTTTTTTTTTTTTTTTTTTTACCTAAGCCACACATTGGCCAAAGACCTACTGACTGAAGAGAGCACAGGACAAAACAAATCAAGAAAAGCTACATGATGTTCCATAGCCTGGAAAAAATATGACAGTGGCGTGGCATCAGGCTCCAGATCTGACGAAGGGCGCTGGCCATCCATAAGTCCCTAAATAGAAGTCCACTGAAAGTGTCTGAAAGCGCCCTGACGGGTGACAGTCACTGCAGAGGACGGAAGCGCCGGATGGCTCGGGATGCTGAAGAATCGCAGTTCAGGGTACCCGGAACCGACCCCTTCGGCCTCCAGGTGAGAAGTCGCCTCCATTTACCTTATTTACCCAGGCAGATGTCACCATCTTTTGTGTGCAATAACATGCAAAACTTGCGAGGAAACAAATATAAGAGCTTGAGAATAACAGATCTGATTTTAATCCGGGCCAGAGGTGATGATTCAGTAAAGTCGATCTTCTAGCCCTGGGTTAGCATCAGTCTACAAAGTAGCAGAGTCGCGACTTGAACTCACATGTCTTGACTCAAAAATCACTGTGCAGCCCTGTGTCCCCAGTGGTATAAAGATTGATGGCTTTACAGAGGCTGACAGCCTTATGACCGTATTGTACCAATACCACGAGAGAAGATGCCAACTCTTTAAATTTTGTAAAGTGTATGCATTTTGTAAGGTATATGCAAAGTTACATTTTGAATGTAACATGGTACTAAAATATATGTCTCTCTGAAAAAAATTAATTCCAATCATCCAGCAATTCCCCTCCTAGATATATACCTAAAAGAATAAAAAAATACGTCCGCACAAAAACTTGTACATGAATGGTGATAGTGGCCCTGTTCAGATTAGTCCAAAAAAGTGGAAATAATCCACATGTCCATCAACTAGTGAATAGTGAATGAATAAAAAAATGTAGTATATTCTACCACAAAATATTATTTAGCTAGGAAAAGAATAAAGTGCTGATACATGCGACAATGTGGGTGAACATAATGAAACGGATGGACTTGAAAACATTACATTACTGTAAGAAACCACAAACAAAAGGCCACGTTATATAATTCCATTTACATAAAACGTCTAGAACAGACAAATGCACTGAGACGGAATATGGATTAGTGGTTGTTGGGCAGCAGGGAGGTGAGGAATTTGGGGTACAGGTTTTCTTTTGGGGGTGATAAAAATATTCTAAAATTAGATGGTGGTAGCTGCACAATTGTGCGACTATATGAGAAGTCTGTAAATTTAAAAAGAGCGAATTTTATCGTATGTGAATCGTATATCAAGTAAAGGCCTTACGAAAAACAAAACATCAGAATTCCAGCTCAGGCTACTAAGTTCTTGTGACGACAGTTCCAGCAACAGGAGAGAAGCTAAGAACTGTGGGGGTGTGGCTGGCCCCCAGGAGGGACAGTGGGGGACTTTTTCGGTTTGGGGGCCTCGGGGCCTCAGCATGTTGTTTGGGGGTAACAGTGACTGTGGAGAGCCCGTAAGAAAGCAGAGAGCTCTTTGCATGCTGAGCTTTGCAAAGGCCAGGTTCTCATTAGCCGGACACAAATGGTGGACAGGGGCGGGTGAGCTACTGGTAGATACAAAAAGTAAAAAAGCCATGCAAAAACCAATGTGAAACCAACATTCTTATTCAATGCTTTGAAGCCCAACGCACATTTTTAGGTTGAAATGCACTAATTATCCAGATAACTGGTTGGCACATACGCATTCATGAAGCAATGGACTCAACAATAATTTTAAATACCTTCTACTATTAATGATTACGAATTACTTTTTAATTTGTAGTACCTATCATTGCAAAGCACCTCAGAGTCTACATCGCTTATGTTCCATTACTTACTACAGAGCTGCGCTGGTGGCGATCTGGCCCCAAGCCCAGGAAATGACTGTCACCTCCAGCACGCATACCATGTTGACAGTCGCTGGAGACTATGCACCTACTTCTTCACCCGAATAGAAATTTCCATTCCTTTCCCTGTGCTTTTTTCCGGTGTTAAAGCAATTGAGGCAGACAGCTAAAGGAAAGTGTTTCCAGTGTTCTCATTCCCCAGGGGAAGAGCAGATGGAAGGGCCCACGGACGTGATGGCCGCCGGGCAGTTCCCACCACAGAGGCGTCCAAGTTCTCGGACACATGGTTTCGGCCGTGTGTAAATGACAAATGCTCTGATGTTGTACTGCTGAGGGCGCTGAGTTCTTACAAGACTAAGGCTCTAGTGCCATAGGTCAACCCAAGAAAATGTTTCTGGAACCTCAGAACTATCTCAGGGACCCCAGGTTCCACCTCTTAACGCGAAGCCTCCATCACGCAACGCTTGTGTCATTGACTCGGAATCGGTGGTCCCTCCTGGTCCGCGTCTTAAATATCAGCGTCACCTTTTTCTCCATTGTTTTCACGGCGTGAGGTCATGGTATGCTGTGAACTGTCAAATTAGCATTTCAGATCACGGAATAGTTCTGTTTTCCCCGAATCGCAATCCTATAAATCTTTAGCGAGCATGTCTTGGCAAATTAATTCCTTAACCACACCGGAATCGGTGGTCCCTCCTGGTCCGCGTCTTAAATATCAGCGTCACCTTTTTCTCCATTGTTTTCACGGCGTGAGGTCATGGTATGCTGTGAACTGTCAAATTAGCATTTCAGATCACGGAATAGTTCTGTTTTCCCCGAATCGCAATCCTATAAATCTTTAGCGAGCATGTCTTGGCAAATTAATTCCTTAACCACTGGACAAGCTTCTCATCCCATGGGGGTTTCCTAAGGAATGTCAAGGATGAGAATTGACCCAGGGTCATAGCAAACAGCTGCCTCCTCTCTCCTGACTGTCACCATCCCCTCTGTACCCACGTCTCCAAGCAGGCCAGCGCGCTGTCTTGACCACGCTCCGATGAATCAAACGGAAGCCGGGCCCAGTCCGAGCAGATCCCACGTGTGAATCGCTACCAAGTTGTCTGCATTTGTGTGCAGCACAAAGAAGCTTGTCCTTAGTTGCTGTATCCACATGCTTAAAATGATGAACTCTACACACAAACACACACACTAGGCTCAGGTGTCTAAACCCTATTCTGTTGGTCCACTCTTTTCATAAAGGAGGATCCACAAAACATCCACATATTCTTACGATTAATAAATTAGACGATGTCACTCATGGCCAAGGGCTGTACATGATAAATCCATTGTAAACATTCAGGTCCTTTGAGCGATTTCTGGATTTGGATGTATGTTTTGCTACCTTCCAGCTTGGTGACTTTGGAAGAGTTTGCTAACCTCTGCCAACCTTCTTTCCTCATCTAAACTACTCCTCATCTAAACCACCTACCATCAAGGTTTTAATGAGGACCACAGATTTTCATGCTTTACATGCTTCCAACGCACCACTAGGCATGTATTAAATCGTCACTAAATGGCACCTGTTGAATGCCTTGCCCTCCCTGCTCCAGCCAGTGTCCTAGTTGAATCATCCCTCACCCTGTTCCCTTTTTATTCCAACCGTCCCCAGCACAGCCTGGACGCCTCTGTCCAGATTCTCCGCACTTGATCCTGTGGACAGCCCATGAGCACGGCCAGCGAGGTGCAGCACGTCTCACTCCAGACTCCCGCCTCATCTCCGGCAGGGACCACGCGTGATTCAGCATTCTTGAGATGCCAGCACATTCATGCCTACACAGCCTTTTGCTCTTTATGTTCAGGATACCTTCTCCAAAGTAGAATTTTCCACTCCTTCTCTCCTCTGGAGGCCCGCCTCAAACGCTTCTGCGAAAGCTTTATTATTTACCAACTCCTGTTCCCTGTGAAAATTAGTTCTTCCTTCAACCTTGCACACAAAATCCACTGTATACAGACTTTATCACCCCACTTACAAAGTGATATCATTATTAATCAACTTAATTCCCCAACACAAGCCCACAGATAGAGACCCTCTGACTGGTTAGTATATCTTTTTATCACAATAGAGAGCTTAGGCTTTAAATGTTATGGAGACACAGCCAATGTTTGCGAGGCAAATGAGCAAGTGCGGGAGTGGCTGAGAAGCCCGCTCCTCTGCTGAGCTTCTGGACCTGTTGGCTGGGTGACTTCGGGTAAGTCGGTTAACCTCTCTAACGTGCGACTGCCTCATTACAAAATGAGAATATTAATGGTACTTACCCCGTGGACATCAGTGAATATAATAATATTAAATTCTTTACATGAATCATCTCACACTGACTAACATGCAGTGACTAACACATGCCTGCTGTCACACTGTAATGAAAATCGCAACCCCTAATTTTAAGCCATCATGTACTCTGATAAAAATGGGCCAGTGCTCTGTGCTGAGTATTCCCTGTCAGTGCTCAGAGGTTTAAGCATTAGATAAAAAAAAATAAAAAAACTTAATAAAATGGATGAAGAGAACGAGAGAGAAGAGAAAGAGAAACCATACACACACAGCCCTCCTCCTCTGCCACTGGAGCTGGTCAGAAACACAGCAGAGCTATGGTTCTAAGACTACTTGGTGTTTATAGCCAAGTTCAAAGTGAGGCTGAGCATGCTACCGTGAAGCAACTTTAGACAACATACGTATGATCCCTGTGTGAATTTTCCCATCTATAAGATCCAGGGCTGTCATATTTCCCCCAATTATGGTGAGACCTGCTTCCATTAGCTGCCTGCCATGAGGTTAAACTAAGCAAGATATGTCAATGAGTTGTCTTCTAATCAAAGTCATAATGTCGAGTGGTTTCAACTAAGCACTCTCCACTCTGTGTGTGTATGTGTGTGTGTGTGTGTGTGTGTGTGTGTGTGTGTGTGTGTGTGTGATTGTGTAAGAGAAAAACAGGACTCAAATTGCAGCTTGGGTGCCCATAAATTTCTAATACCAGCAATAAATCTTTAAGCCAAGGCTAAACCATTCATATGATTTGGTAACAGTTCAAAGTCCCTAACGCTATGTCACTAGATTTCCCTATTTAATCAAATTATTTTGGAATGCATATTTGCAGCGATGAGTGATTACAAGGCTCGTCTTACAGAAGATCAGCCCAGTGGCCCATCGGCATGCTATCTGAAGACAAATAACTTCTCCCTGCTGGGGGCAGAAATCGTGAACCTCTGACAGAGTTCTTGGGATCGCAGGAAGAAAAGAGCCAGAGGAATGAAGAAACACTAACACCCTCCAGACGCACCGCCTCATGTGACCGCCAAAGGTCAACTCACGCGGGGAGGATCCTGGCATCACGACCGTCAGCCAACACGTGATGAGCTATTTCGTCGTCCCTTCCTTCAGAACAGGTACCAGCTTCCAGAAGGGGTGATCCAGCCACCCGAACGCAGGCCGAGGGTAGTAACCAGCTCTGTGAGCCCTGTTCTCTCACCTGGTTTAATGAGGAGCCGTGTGGTTTGGAAGCAACTTCTAGAGTTACAGAATGTGAAGCAACGTATTCATCATTTTATCCCACCCAAGAAACAACAGGCCCAAGCAGCCGGTTCCAGGATCGTCCTCTGAGACTATGTCCATACACGTCCGGAAACAGAATGGGGTGTTCAGAATGCCCGCTGGTTGCAGCATTTCTGACCCTTCTGAGAAGCAGAGTAACACTCAGAAATGGCTTCACAGAAAAACAGACTCCCCAGATGGAGATCCAAAATTCCACGGGAACCCACGCTGGAGACAGCTCCTGTGCTGTCACTAAAGCCTTCCCTATCACCCAGTCGCCCTTAATTCTAACTCGGGGCTTGTCAAACTTTTCTATCTATACAGCAGCACCTTCCTAATTTTAAGCAATATTTAAAGTCAAGTTTCTGAAGTCGCGGGACGGTGTTCCTTCCACGGCTGGGTCACTTCCCTTCAGCCTCGCTGAGTGGAATAATTTATCATAAAAGCCAATGAGATCTTGTGAACACCATATTCGGAGGTGGGCAGACCTGAGTCAATCACAGAGATGAAAACCTTGCTGAGTTACTTCAGTTCTGTGAGGTGCTATTTCTCTGTAGGTAAAACAAAGATAATTCACATGTACCTCGCTGGGTGATTACAAGGAGTGAATGAGCTAATACCTGCAGAAGGTCACCAACGTGCCTGGTGCCCTGCCAGTGGTCAGTAATCATGAATTAGTCCGCATGACCTTTTAAAAGGGGGACTTCGAACATGCCAGATTCTCTTCCATGTCACTTATTCCTCCTTGTCATTGAGTAGATCGTGTGGAAGATATGTTTGTGCCACAGTGTCTGTACGAGAGGGCACTCACTCAGCTGCTCCAAGTGGGCTTGGTCTGCATCCTACACATCCCCATGAGAGGCGAGACAGAGAAAGTGACCCATAGGCTAACAGAAATGACCAACAATGATAAATATCAGGGATCTCTCTTTATCTCCCAAGAAGAAAAGGACTTTAGGTTTCTAGATCCCCATGATGATGCTAATACGTGTTTCGTCCCTTACCTCCTCAGAAAAATGAATATGGAAGAAAGAACTTCTTAGAAATCAAATAAACAGAACACAGTTAAAACGTCACCAAAAAATTAGCTCTATCTCAACGGGTCCCACACATGCCCAGCAGTAGAATTTGTCTAAATAGAAATATTTTCCTAATGATAATTGCTTATTCACGGTTACGTTTAACAAAATCATGAATATCTATTTATAATGTCATAAAAGAGAAAGCATGACACAGGTTTCTAAAAGGTTGGCCAATTGGAACAGTGTCATAAGGACTCTACCTTAGATTTACTAAAAAATAAATAATAATTAAAGCCTAGAAAAGTAGAAAACTAGAAATATTTTCTCAACATGAAACGAACTGTTCTCACGTCAGTATTCGAACCAAGTGAGATTTCAATAAATTTCTGCTTCAGGAAAAGAAAAAAGGAAAAACACAGGTTCTTCTCTTTAATGAAAAAACTGTAGATTCAAGAAAATAATATTTTGAATTATACAAATGAATCAAGTATCGAATTTTAACATTAAATATTTATTGGATTTATAAAGCAGCTATAGCACTAAACTACATTTTCAAAAGAATTCTAAGAAATTTTACACGATATGAAGGAGCTTAAAACGAGATTTAGGGAGAATAAACATATACATAAAGTTGACTTATAAAAACTGACAAAAAATACCACGTAGGAAAGCAGAAAATCTACTTCAATTGGAAATGTTTATGTCAAGAGAATGTATAGGAAAGAAATATAATTAGCCTAATACAAATTAGTTTCTTGTAGTACACAAATTTCAAACAGATCTTTAGATAAAAATGTTAGATGATTATCATCATGCAATTTGGAAGATGGAAAAGAAGAGATTTTTAGAAGGATGAATATATTCTCTCAAATTTCTCAGAGAATAAACATTATATACCAGAGTTTCGTAATTTCAGCGTTACTGGCATTTTAAATGAGACGAGACTTTGTCGCGGGGTCCGTCTGAGCACTGGATGGTGGCAAGCAATATTACGTCCCTCTACCTATGAGATCTCAGTAGCAAAAGACAACAGTCTAGATGACCAAAATGTCTGTAGATATTGACAAATGTCCTGGGCAGGAGAAAGAGTGGATAAATCACCCTCCCTCCCGTTGAGAATCTCCTCTATATACAAAGTTAAAATCTCAAAGAAATTGTTGAGTATGACATAACAAAAAGACAGCATATAAAAAGGGAATACTCCAATTTCCTTTTCCAGACCTCAATTTTCTTGTCTATTTACAATGCCAATGCGATCCTGTAGCTAGAAGTGCCGCCCGTAGTAATCAAAACTGTATCCTGAATCGCTACAACACTCAATTTCACCACACAGAAACGTGGGTCCCACAAATCAGTTATGTAATGGAAAGCAGATAAATGTGCTTCGGTTACCACAGTACGAAGGGCAGCAGAGTTTGGTAAACTAAATGAACACTGTCAAAATCTGTAAGCAAAGCCTTTACCTGATCCATTTCAAAAACCTGAACAGGAAGGCTGAACGTCCTGGGCAAGAGTACTCTGACCCCTCAGCTACCTGGCTGCTTTTGTTTGGCTTTGCAGATGGTCATGGAATTACAAACCAAGTGTGCCCCTATGGGACAGGCTCTATGACCTCACGGGGTCGATGGTGAGAACAGAAGGAAGGAAAGCTTCCTGGGTCCCCACCCGTGCCCACTCCTCTTCTCCACTTGCTGCTCAGTGGCTTCCTTCTCTTCATTTCTGAGCGTTAACTGAGCTGCTAGTTATCAATCGCCACAATGGTCTGCCAGATGTCTTTAAATTCTGGCTGGAGATAGCACAATTGTTATCTGGGGTAAAGAAGAGAGCCTCTTGGTTTTCCTTAACCATCACTACCACGATCACCACTACCGTCATCTCCATCTCCACCATCATCGTCACCACCACCACCATCGCCATCATCATCACCATGACCACCACCACTACCAGCATCACCATCTCCACCTCTACCACCATCGTTATCACCACCAACACCACGTTCTCTACCACCACTGCCATCATCTGAAAGTCTCACCTCTACAACAATGAATCCTATAACTCTGCATTGGGGTCCACCATAGTCCGACCCCGCCTTGAACGTAAAAGCCCACCAAACTTACCCAGCACGCACTTCTTACCTACACTAGACTTTTCTACTTTGGGAACTTCTACATCTCCATAACTTGTTTATGTTGTTTTCTTGGGCTGAGATGCCCACTCTACACAATGCTTAGTTTACCAACTTACTAAGTCAAGCTGGAAATTCATTAAACATGCAGAAAATGCTCACAAATTGCAGAAATTCTCTCCATGTTACAAAACAAGTTTTCCACTGGGATATCATACATTTATTGAACTCTTTTATAGTAGTTAATAGGTGTTACATGTTGTTCAAAATATCTTACAATTATTAACTATATTGCCAGTATAAAAACTCAGTGAGACAGTTATCATTATTATCCTCTTTTTTGAATCAATAGATTCTATTTTTTTAAAGCAGCTTTAGGTTCACAGCAATATTGAGGGAAAGATACAGAGATCCCCACACGCCCCCCTATCCTCACTCCCATTATCAACATCCCCCACCAGAGAGGTCCATTTGTCACAGGGATGAACCTACACTGACCCATCATTATCACCCAAAGTTATCATCTTCCTCTTACAGATGAAGAAACTGAGGCACTGGGATGTTTATAAAACGTGCCCAAGGTCACGGCCAATGACAGAGCTAAGACTTGAACCCAGGCCGCCGTCTCTCAGGGGTCTCTGATCCCCTCCTCTGCGGCTACTCGAAACTCAAAATACTCAAGGCAAATTTTACGTTTAACTTATATTTTTTAAATAAATGTCGTAGAGTCATATAGAGTTCCAGGGACGCTTGGGCTTTTCAACCTTTTTCTAACAACAGACCACTCTTTTCAAAAGCCATGACCTATTCTAAGAGCACTTTGGGGAAAACCTGGGCCATTTTAAACACAGTTTAAAAACCACTGATTTTACTTCAACCTTCTCTTTTCACAGACATGGAAACTGAGTCCCCCAAGAGTAGATGTTATTTGCCCGAGAACCACTGTTGACAGCAGAGCTGAAACTGGAACCCGGGAGCCCCGAGGTTAGTCGGTCACTTTCAGATGACCCTGGACAACTTGGCTCATCATCAGATAAGGATTCTCTGTTAAATACAGTTTAATATCCATCAGCTTAGAAACGTGGCTACAAACACATGAAAACAATTCACCAGGAAAGATAAAAGATAACCATTCACCCAAACATGTCTTTGTCTCTCCCTCTCTCTCCTCTCTCTCTCTCTCTCTCTCTCTCTAAAACTCAGGGTCAAATATCCTAGTGTGAAACTGGGGATTCGGGCTGCACGTCTCATCTGTGGAGTCCAACGCCCTGAGCAGCCAAGTCACTGGCCCGGCTGACCAGGAAGAAATTATCAAACAAACGCCTTAGAGATCTCAGTTTACGGCTGAGTAAGAGTTAAAACCCTGTGTCCCTCTGTCTGTCTGTCTGTCTGTCCATCTGAGCCCAGTTCACAGGCCCATCCCCGGGTTCTCCCCCCAAGCCACACCTGGAAAAGGGCCTTTACCTGCGTGTGGAGGAGACACAGTGGCTCCTCGGTGGTGGCTCTGTAGCTGATTGAGGGGTTGACCCGCACATCAGCTCATCTTAAACCTTTCCATGACTAAGTTTCTCCCCGTGGAAAAGTACACTTCCCTCCCCAAGGAGATGTTGAGAAATGATTAAATGCACCTGGCCTCCTGGTGAAAGTGCCCGAGACAGAGGCATTAGATGGGGCAGCTATGTCACTACCAGGTGGTTCCTGTTGATCATTCAGGCAGCGACTCAAACCAAAGTCTCCAGGTAGAGAAAAACACTTCCGGAAAAACTACAGGTGAGTAAGAACCCCTGCTGCTCTCTGGTTTCATATTGAGACAACGTATGATCCTAGAGCCTTTACTTAGGGTTTTTCCCCCTCTATATCCAGGTATTCTTACCTTAATAAAAACTGTCACGTATCTTCCTTTAAAGATAATGATTGGGTAGGAAAAAACTCTTTTAGCTTTTGTTTCGTCATGAGAATTTTTCTTTTTTAGAAACTGTCAATTAAAAGTTAATGTTTTATTTTCCAGTATCTTTCATTATTTTTATTAAATGAAAGAAAGTGTGTAAACAACAGGTAAGCATTCACCTACACCTATAATAGGACAAAGAAAAATCATAATATGATTCCTATTAAGAAAGTAAAAAATGGTGGAGAAGGAGGAGGAGGAGGAGGAGGTGGAGGAGGAGAAGCTCCTCCAGAGAAAGACTTAGATCTTATTTAAAATCTTTTACATTAACTAATAAACTTTCTTTGCTATTACATGGGCTCCAGGGAAGGAGGGCCATTCTTTGTTCACTTTTTCAGTGCACTCGGTCCCATTTTCCAGGGCAGGTTTAACATCTGGTTTCCCTAGCAGTCAGCAGCCAATTTCCCCAGGATTGGGATTTCCATTTCACTGGCCTCTAATCTTGCAAAGCATCCAGGCTGTTCTTTTCACGTATTATAAATAAGTAAATAAAACAGTCTGCAAGTAAAGACAAAAAGGCATACAAGCTGCCTGTGTTCCCACAACAGAGCATTCGGTACCTACTCACTATATTTATTCTTGAGTTACAGCAAATGACAATTTCCATCTGGACTTTTTTTTTCACAAAAGCATTACTCATTTCATCCTGCGATAATGTGAAAAACTATGTACACTGTGTAACCATAAATAAAATAGCTTACAGCACCACTCCAAAAATTATCGTCAACCTTTGTGCATGCTCTGCTAGTCATTCCAGCCCAGGCGAAAGAGATGGGGTCAGATGCCTGCACAATGGAAAAGAAATAAAATGGTATGTCTCCAGCATGTTCTCTGCTATGCTGCTTACTATCTTGTGGACTCCGGAATTTAATACATCTTCTTAATTAGACATTTAGCTCAGCCACTGGGCTAAAGCAGATGTGTCTTTGTTGTGCATGTGTACTCTGTGCCTTAGCTATACCATGAGTGGCCTCTGAATTCAGTCACTTCAGGAGCCGTGCACGTCTAGCCCAGATCCAAGCAACATCGAGTAGAAGCAGTAGTGTGTCCCCAGAGGCACAATGGCACAGGCACAGCTGAGTCTCACAAACACCATCTCCCACTAGAGCAGGCTGGGCACTTGTCCTCAGTCACCCACAGACAGAGAGTCAAGTCACATTGTTACCACGTCTCCTCACTGCCAGAAGCACAGCTCATCCCCAGACCAAAGAATTAAAATGTGCTGGTGACTTAACTACAAGGAAGGGGTAGAAGAAGGAAGAAATAAAATTAACCTTGTGCCCAGCAAATGGAAGAACTTACACTAAATACGCAATCATGATTAGAAAATATCACAGGTTATAACTTGTAAGATGATAAACTAGAGCTAATTGAGGCTAAATAATATTATGACCATCAGTAGGAGGGCTTTCTCGTAGAATGAGACAGAGGGTCTTAACTAAACCCGCACAAAGCATTCCCTAGAATGAAAGACTGTCTCCTTCCACAGCCAGTGTCCTGTTCTAGGAAATTACGAGCAGAAAATCCATCTTGTTGTGAATTCCAGGTACCCCTTCCCTTCCCCCTCCCTTCTTATTCTTATTCTAATTAAGCCATAGAGAAATATTTCTATGAAAACTATAACCTACCACTTTCTAGATTATCCTAAACCTGAATGACTTATCTTTGGAATGGCTATCTTAATCAACTAATAATATTCTTCAGACTTTCAGTTCAAGAGTGTCATACAAAACAAAGAACTATGAGCTGCTTTTACTGTGGTTCCTGTATCACATTTTTTTCCTACACTGAACAGTCCTCATTGTTATTTTCTTGTATAAAGAGACTTCATGACCAAAACACAGCATTGGTCTACCAATGTCTACCATTCCACAGAACCCACCACATGAAATGTATGTGGAATGATTGTTGGCAGGAGGGAAACAGAATCTTTGTTCTCAGGTAGGAGGCTACAAGTTCAGGTGGCCAGGTGTTGGACTTCTAGGAGTTGGAGTGGAGGTAACTTTAGGGATGAAGGGCACACCCCCAGGAAATTGGGAAGTAAAATTATTCGATGATGAAACAGAAGGCAAAAACTTTTTCCAAATCATCAGGGTAGTACTCCGTAGGAGGAGAAGGGGCATTTCTTAAACATGTCCCGCAAAGACAGCAAATGTAATATACATGGAAATAACTAGAAATAAAAACGTTGGACTGAGAACAATAAGAAGGAATGCACCTGGCTTATTCTGATGCCTTAGACAAGATTTAGGAAGTTTAGGCAAAGAGTATCTGAGGCTTGAGTAGCATGCCCATGGTATTGGGCAGGGTGAGCTGGAACTCACATCAATACGCCGGTATAGGTTGATACACTGGGACAAAACCCTTCTGGGAGATTCAGTGGGGCTTCATAAGGGAAGACACGTAAGCCTTTAAAACAGTATGAACGGTAAAGAGTGATAAGGCGTGCTGGAGTGTGTAGCTGAAGGGGCATACGAGAGGGGAGGTTAAAAAAACGGTAAGAATGAATGCTTGAAATCGCTATGTAATTTCACGCTTTCGAATATACGTAATTACAGAATAGGGAAGGCAAATGATAGCAGGTATTATTTCACAGTGTTTTTGCTATATATGGACAACAAAAGCTCCATATGCTTAATAAAAGTCAAGTTACATAGCTATATAATTTATACTTTTCTGAAGCATTCCTGTGCTCTGAGTTTCCCTGACTGCCTAGCATTTACAAAGTTTATTACTTCTTTAAATGAATTTCACTGACCACAAGCAAGGTATGTACCAAAATAGGTGTGTAAGATCTCTATAAAGTAAGTAAAAGTCATCTAAAGAAATTAGGAGAAAATTTCCTAACATTTTTTTCTGTCTAGTAGGATCTGATTCAAAATGATCACCTACCGTCTTTCTTGTTTAACTGGATGAGAGCTAAAAGGATACCCAACTCTTTTGTCACTGTGAAATGAAAATTTATTACGTAATTATTTTAGGAAAACACATATTACATGCATAAATAGACATTATAATTATCATATTTCACTGAAATAACATTCGAAGACTTTAAAAGATACCATCAAACAAAATTAATTTCATTTGTAATAAATGAAGCGTAAGACATGGAAAACATGATTCAGCTGTGTTCATGACCCAGCGATTCACTATGAGTAAGAAAAAATTACTTTCATCTAAGATGAGAGTTTTTCTCTAGCTCTTTTCGCTGATGCCTATCCAATATGATCTTTCTAAATAAGCATAACATTTTCAAAACTGTCCTTTTGATTAGATATTATAACTAGATCTACATTCAGTCCTCTAAAGATCATGAATCCTGAATAAATATTAAGATGGAAATATGTCCTTCAAATGTTTATAAGTCATTGGCTTTTTTTTTTTTTTACTAACAATCATAAGATGAAAACATTGGTAACATTCTTTACTAGAAATTTTCACACGAATGTAACAACAAACTCATCCACAAACACCTTGGCAAAACCTACCAGATCTACTCATCAGAAGAAAACATCAAACACAGGTGTCATTCACAAGCAAGAGAAGAATTTTCCTTAGAATCAGGGCATGGGCTTGTGAAACCCTGGAATGAACCCTGACTTCACGATTCCGCCTTGGAAAAGTTACGAAACATCTGTGTCTCAGTTTCATCAATTTAATGGAAGAAAAAACCCTCGCTTTGCAGGGTTTCTGTCTGAATGTGACTGACGTAACAGTCAAAAAACACCTAGTACAGTGCCTGGCACATAGCAAGCTGGCTGTAAATATTACACCATTTCCCAGATGGGCGTTTGATAAACTTACACCGTTTTATAGCTGAGTCGCAATTTTGTGGCTCATTGTCACCCAAAGCTCAGCCCCCTTGATACAAAGATAGGCGAAGATCTGGTCACCATGAGACAGCACGGTTCTTTAAACAGACAGACATTTGACCCAAATGAATCAGATTTGTATTTTCCAAATGATAAATCAACCACTGCTGGATTTATCCAGTGCATGCTTTCAATGTGTGGTGACTTTGAAGAAGCGGCTTTCAGAAAACTACTTTCTTTAAGCGAAAGTTCATTACGGAATGAAAAAAAAAAAATGCTTTGGCCAGTGTAGAAGAAGCTAGAAGAAACTGCACCAGCACAGAGAGGTGAATACTCCACACCCAGGTTCCTCACTCATAAGATAGAGTTCTACCTAAAACAGTGATGATGACTATTGAACACGGACATTTGTAAATTTTGTTGGGCCTCGGAGATGTGACATTATAGCAAGAGCAAGGACAGGAATGTAAACACTTTGTCACACATACCAGAGGACAAATATTTACCAAAGAAAACTCACAGAAACTTGATTTAAGATTTAACTTAATGCACGTGTTGAAAGATGAAAGTTAGCATTTTCCTTAACATTAAATTGCATTAAAAAAAGTATTTTGTAATTTTTTTTCGTCCTCTATCTTTTTTCTTGCAGTTGGCAAGGTGTCAAAGGGTAATAAAGAGGAAAAGTACTTCCAGATGGTTGGTCTAAGCAAATTGGGCGGAATTTTCCTGTAAATAAAATGGAAAA
>NW_006438869.1:396310-447149 GCF_000325575.1 Pteropus alecto
TCGCTCTGTTTCAAAGACTTCCCCAAATTCACATAATGTTCTGCAGTGCTAGAGTCGCCATCACATCTCTGACGTGGCTCAGAAATACAGACTGTGAAATCTTCAATTGCTACAAATTTCCTCTTTGGGACACAGTTGAGAAAGTTGGGCAGCAAAATATCAGTAATAATATTTTTTAATTGAGTTTTTCAAAGGCAGCTTTCACCTGACCCCTTGTGTTACTCTGGACAGTCGTCGGTAAAAATGAGGGAGGCAAATGGGTCAACGGATCATAAATTAACTCGCGACGCTCTCAGAAAAACTTACTCTGGATTTCTTCAGCCTTCAGTTGGGGATTGGATTTCTTCCACTCTTTCAATCCAAAATTCACGAGTGCAATAAATGGGAAGAAAAAGCCTTGGGAATTTGATGCGCGAGAGGTCAAGGAAGACACAGGTTAACCGATGGCAGTGTGTGTCCACTCTACCCATTTCTGAGCTCTGACCTCACTAGAGCATGAACCCCAAAAGGCGGGCCCCACACTTTCCAGCAATTAGATCCAGGTGGAGGTGAGCCTCCCAGAGCCTCCAGGTCCTGCCCGCCTCACCTGCTGGGTTCTCCCATCCGAGTATGGGACGAAGTGTCGGAATAAGATCAAGAACAGGCAGCGTGATAGCTGCACCATGGCCAAGGCCTCGCCTTCACAGACATGTGGCTACACAAGCACATGCGACGTCTTCAAGACTCCTATTTGTCTTGCTTTTAACTTAATAGAGTGTGTTTAGACCAATAGCTTAAAACCAAGGAAAACTAGACTCCCTCTGCCTGGGAACATTTGGCCATGTTCTGTAGACAATTTTGGCTGTCCCAGCTGGAGGATGCTACTGGCATCCAGTGACGAAAGATTGGGGATGCTGACAACTACTTAAAATGCCCATGAACGACCCCACAAGAAGAAACTATCCAATCCCAAACGTCAGTAGTGCCGAGGTTGAAAAACTCTGATCTAGACTGGGGGGTGGGGAGGATGCAATTTCGGTAGCATTATGCCCTATCAGGAGGAAAGAAATTGGCAAGACCGATTTCCAGACGTAATTATCAGACCTGCTCCCATGATTCCAATCTAAGCTTGGCCATTTGCTCTCAGTTCCTGCCACCCAATAGGAATGTTCTTTATCATCTGCCTGGCACAACTGTCATCCACAGTTCACAAATATTGAGGGGACACCAAGCCGTAAGCTCCCTACCCCTGAAACTTTTCTCAGCCTCTAAAACAAGAACCCTGGAACAATCATTGGACAACTTCCTAATTATCTTAAGTCCCTTACAAAATCTTATGTCCCTTACAAAATCTCCACGTGAAAAATAAGAGAGGCAATGTACAGCAAGGATTTCAACTCTGCTGTATTATTTTAAGATGCTGTTGCTTTTACATTTTACCCATTAGAAGTTTCACTAAAATAAATAAATAAAACCAGACAGGCACAGTTCACAGACAACTGGTTTTCAAAGAGTCTTTTTACTTTTTTTTTTTAACATTATAAGCTGCAACTACTAATTGAATATGCTATCCTACTGGATTATACAAGCAGAATATATTTACCATTCAAACTTATGCACATCATCTGCTTTGCTAAAACATTTTCCTAAATTTCTCACACAAATCTACATTTATTTTAGCCTGAAGTGGAATCCTCGTGTATGTACTTTTTCCCTCAACTTCTCATTTCGTTTGATACCAGTTATTTCTCGGCACTGCCTATAATTCACAAAGTAGGGACCGACTCATTTCTTTTAGTATTGAGAGTGAAGGGGAACACAGCTGATCTTCTCTCTTGAGACATCCCCCTCCGCCCCCCACTTCTCTACCGTTATCTTTATCATCGCAGATCCTAGGATCTGCACACCCCTGGCCTATCAGCCATTTTGACCGTTAACGTCATTCGAACATTTACTAAATCCCTCCTGCTTTAGCTTGGGCTACTGTAACAAATTACCGTAGATTGGGTGACTGAAACAAAAACATTTATTTCCACACTTCTGTAGGCTGGGAGTCTAACACCAAGATGCCGGCAGGTCTGGTGTCTGGGGGGAGCCTGACTCTTGGTTTATTGAATGTTGTTTTCTCAGAGTGTCTTCACGAGGCTGAGAGAAGGGAAGGAAGGGGAGAAATTGGGGGACAGCGAGGAGAGGGAAAGGGGGCTTAGGGGGTGGAAGCACAGGGACCCCATCACCGCCTTAAAGCCCCACCTCCTAACGCCATCACATGGGAGGTTAGAAAGTCAACGAGTGAGCTTCAGATGGCCTAAACATTCAGTCCACAGCGCCTCCTACAGGCAAAAGGGAGCAAAGTCAGGGCGCACACTCCATTTTCCGTGTTCTTTGACTCATTAGCAGCAGCACTTGGTTTCAACATGTAATCATCGGACTCCTTCTCATGACCGCAGTCGATATGCTTGCCACTTGCTCACAATTCTTGCCACCCAACAGGAGTGTTCTTATCCTTGGCAGGGGACAAGTGCTTTCCATATATCAGAAATACTGAGGGCACACTAAAATATGAGGTCCTTAAAAACGGTAACTCTGATCTCTAGGTCTTTATAAACCAAAGAGTAAAAACCTTGTCCTACATGTGCTCCTGATGTCGATGAGGACAAGTAATGTTGTAGAAAGTGCCCAGACACCTATTGGTGCAAAGAGGGGCTCAGGCAGGTAACAAGTACCTGAGCCACTTGGGATGAGGCAAAGGATACAGAATGTGCCTTGGCCAGAGTGTGTGCCTCGCTCGGGAAGGACGAGCCCAGGCAGAGCATGGCAGTGCAAAAAAACCACGTTCGCAGGCACGCTCGGTGAGGCAAAACCGCATCTCTGAGCTGACGGTCAAGGGCCAAGGCAATGGCGGACCCTGGATGCTGACCATCGAGCTGCCCTGTCTCCTATGGAGCCCAAGGATGGGGCGGCCAGTGTCCGGACGGCAGAGATAAAATGGGAGGCTTTTTCTTTTTCCCGGGGTCTGCATGCATACACCAATATGCGGTACACGTAAATGTTTATAAATGACACCCAAATGACTTCTGTTTATTCATCTAGGGAGCATTTCATTTTCCTCCAGAATCGGTGTATGACAAGATATGGAAAAACTCAACGAAATCAATAGCTAACCAGCAAAAACAAATCAAGTTTTCAGAAAGGCAAATTAAGAACGACTTCTGTTTGTCTGTGGTGTCACAGAGGGAAAAGCTGTGACACAAGCAGACGCTTTTCGATGTGCACCCCAAAGGCCCCGTCAGGACACCTGCGGCCAAACCACTGGCTTTGGGATGCGGTTGGCGGCCATATTGGTTCCAGATGCTGTTCGAATCATGAGCAACAGCTGCACTGCTCCATTCGCCCTGTGTGTTACTCGCCGGTACACAGGCACACACGGCACTCCATCTTGAACCATGTGCAATGAGCTAGAGCTCTTCAAACAATGGACCAGACAGTTTGCTGACACTCATAGAACCCTCCATCTTTGTCACTGACTTATGTGTACGTCTCCATGCAAGTTATTTATGTTTCTTCCTCCACCCCAGCCTCAGCCAGTTTTCTTCCTTTTGAGTAACAGCAGCAGGATTTGCTAATGGAGTCATGATGAGGGACTGTATTATATTCAAGCTTTCTGTTTATACAACACTTCTTGAATAAAAAGTTAGGCATTCACCGTTATAATTTACCTTAATTATAGTATTTGTCACTACTCATAATAAACAAGAGGATAATGGTATTTGCACACACGGAAGAGGAAAATGAGACGTGGGAAGCATTTTTGATGGGTGCGAGGTTACTCAGGTGCTGGAGAGAAAAGGAGAAATGTATAATATCCTACATCAAATCCCTAAGGGCAGACTTAGGACTTCTAATCCACTGCTGGTGAATGTTTATGTTCTCAAAAGAAAACATTTGAAAGGAGAATAAATATTATCAGAAGACACTCAAGGACCGCTAACGTGAGGGTGGGGGCTGGGGAAGAGCCCGTATGCCTTGTAGGAGCCATGTGAAGCCCTTTAAGAAACGGAGAGGCTCTGATGATTGTACGAGTCGAGAACTCTGCTACGTCCGGAACGATGCTGGGAGAGTCCACGGCCCCCAGACGCCCTAATCGTCACACTTTGTCAAGTTCAATGCCTGTCGCAGGGCTGCTTCTTAGAAGTTGCTTCTCTCCCTATCTATACGTTAGCATTCTAGGGGGTATCCTTCTCGATTTTTCTCCATGTTTATGGAATCACATACAAACACGTGTATACAGACTGGAGAGGTGAGGGTGTTCCTGCTTTATAAATGGAGCCTACTCTTCTCATTAAATGATATGAAAATCTCTCCATGGTAGCCAGGTATGATTTAAATTAATCTTTATATAGCTGAATTACTTCTGAGGCATTCTTATACTCTAACTGATACATAATCTGTAATCTGTCGATACATAGCCAATATGTGATGTAGTTTTTTGAGGATTATTTTTTTGGGGGGGAGGGCAATGAAAATAATGCTACCATAAAACCCAGTATACATACCATATTTATGTAAGTTGGTGTTTTTAGTCTTATAATCTATACTCCCAGAAATGATACTGCGGAGTCAGAGTTTGTATATTTTTAATAGAGGTTGTCAGACTGCTTTCCCCAAAATGTAAACCATTCCCATATCCATCAGGAATGGGTAAGAGTCCCTTTTTATCAGCATCTTTACCAGCAGTAAGTGTTTTCTTTTTTAATCTTTTTTTTATTTTTGCCAGTCAGAAGATTTCATTTGTATTATCCTAACAGTAAAGGATGGAACATCATTTTATCTTCTTGCTAGAGATCTGCATTTATTCTTATATGAATTGCCTATTTATATCTTTACCCATTTTCTTATAGACTGAACTTTTTATCAATATGTATAACTATATATTGGAGATGGTAACCTTATGTCTACCACATACATTGCAAATCTTGTCTCTATCTAATATTGAATTTGTGATGATTATTTATGTCATCATTTAGCATAACCATAGAGGGTTGTTTTTTTTTTTTTTAATAACAACCAAATTATATTCTCCGGCCCCTATATTCCCAAAAAAGGAGGGATTCAGCAGAAAATTCATATTCTGTAACTGCTAAAATTAAGACTAAAACATCCACTGAAATACAAACTTGGAAAGAATCCAGTATAATAAAGCTACATTTCCAAAAATGCATTCTTCGCCATTGACACAAACGGCATCTTTCCCCTCCCTGGCTGAGAAGACCGTGGTCATCCGGCCCCTATATTCCCAAAAAAGGAGGGAATCAGCAGAAAATTCATATTCTGTAACTGCTAAAATTAAGACTAAAACATCCACTGAAATATAAACTTGGAAAGAATCCAGTATAATAAAGCTACATTTCCAAAAATGCATTCTTCGCCATTGACACAAACGGCATCTTTCCCCTCCCTGGCTGAGAAGACCGTGGTCACACATGAAGTCAGTAACCATGACCGGTCCTACCCTATGAGCTGGATATAACTAACCCGTTGCTCTCTGTAATTCTTAAATCTGAGCAAAGCATTTATTTGAGGGGTTTTGAGCCCAAATACTACTCTATGCTCTCTCAAGGATGAATTCTATGATCAGAACACACGCAGAGACCCTCTGTGACATGCTTCGCTCAGAAACTGTCTCTATCATCGAGAGAATTGGGAATCCTGAAAGGAGGGTGGTATAGCTGTACAAAATGGGCTGAATTTGGAGGAAGATCTGACTGTTTCTTTAAAACGGTATGTGGCATTGGTGTTTTTCTTCCGTTCAGAGATAAAGAAACAAGAAGGCTAACAGCAAGATGCTGTCCACCAGACAATCAGCCCCTTAGATTCTCATCGAGAGTTCCTGTTACCCAGTTCTGTCATCTCCCAGAATTTTGCAAGTAATAAAATCATAGCCCTTTTCGTTAGATGGTAAAGAGGGAGAGAAATACATTCATCACTTTACCTGATCCTCCCAAGATCTTTCCGCATTATTGGCTTTTCTATCTTGTTGAACTGTATCAAACTATAATTGGTATTGACAATAAAGAAGATGTTTTATGGTGCTTCTACTTGCCCCCCCCCAAACAGCGGAATAACATTGGCCTTTCAAAAGGATGATGGAATTCCCTTTGAACTCACTGACTCCATCGGAAAGCCTAGATCCACTGTCAAATCATATTATAATCACAGGTGATACGTTCTTCGAGTCTCAGGGGCGACTTGTGTGTAATTGTTAAAAGCCCTGATCAGTTAAGGAAAATCCCATCTTTATACTCTACTGCCCTCAATGAGCTGCACATTATTCATTTCAGAAGAGACACCCTCACTACATGTATTACCTGAGATCTGAACACCACACACGACCCTGCAGCAGAGAAAAGAGACCACGAAACATTACAATTCAGGTTGATGGCAAGTTGGGTTGCTGCAGCTTGATTTCTGACCCCAACTGACACTCAAAATGGCATACTTAAGGAGCGATTATCAATCTCTAAAAATAACACGAATTTTAAAAATCGGATCTACTATACACCATAGTATCTATAGCTAATAACAATACCCTATCGAATGCTTAAATTTGCTAAGAGGGCAGATCTTAGATTAACTGTACTTACGATAATAACAGTAATAGCGATGGAGGCGCGAGGAAACTTCAGATACATTTATGGCTTTGATGGTACTATTGGGGTTTTATAGGTACATCCCCAAACTCATCAAGATCTATACATCAAATATACATAGCTTTTCATATGTCAATCATACTTCAATAAAGAGGTTTTTAATATGATCTTTTAGATTATTTATAAACTAGATTCTATATGGGCCTTTTACCAATGAAATGATCCACTGGAAAAAATAACTTACTCTTTAGTTCATCTCTGTTAACAAGTGCTTGATCACTGTGCCTTACAAATTATGCACATCCCTTTCATAGGGGTCTCTGTGTGGATTCTGGATGCTCAAACCCATTACTTCTCAACATACAGCCCTATACCCTGGCTTACAACAGAATACATCAGCCTCGGGAAATCTTAATGGCCAGGGCCAAATCTTATTTTAACTATGAGAAATGTAAGCCTTCAAGTTTACATTCATTCATAAGCCAGATGCATTTCTCTTTGATAGAAAATCAAAGTTCTAAGCCACTGATAAAACTCCGGTGACATCCTGAGCTCCATAGCTTTGATCTTCCTACAAAAGGTGGTAATGATGCAAGTGGCATTAACTCAAATCCTTGCAGGAAATCAAACACTGAGCGGCTGTCTGGCTACAGCACTATCTGGTGTATTATTATTAACAGTGTGTCATGGAGTCTCTTATCCAGCACATTGCAAATGTTCACAGAGATTCATTTAGTCAACAAGTACTCTGACCGCTGCCAGAACTGACGCTGAGAACATGAAACACACTGGCAAAAATATTTGGCAGGCCTCTCAAATACCAAACTTTCACTAGTCCAAGGTCCCTGGAAAAAAGAAAAATACCATTGTGATAGTTAAAAGAACACGGAGTAGAATGAGAAGACAGAGGACAAGTTTTTATGTAAGAAAGTAGCATTTCGGTAACAAGGAAAACTGGGTAGATCTTGCAAACTCGTGTCTTGCTTTGCCCGACGCCTTCTAAGACTCAACTGGGAAGAGACGGCTTTTGAGAACCATAGGAGCCTGAACTGCTGATGGGAAGAAAAAAAAGCAAAATGAAGGCTGACAAGAACTGCCATCACCTACTTCACTGTAAGAATCTAACCGGATGCCTTAGAACCAGAATGGCGTTTTATGTTACGACAGTGGGGAATTTTGCTGCTAAGATGCTGAACGAAATCTCTCAAGAGCAGAATTACCTTTGGGACTTTTGTCACTTTTAAGATCACTTCTGAAGCATCAAAACACTACTATATTAAGTGAAATATTATGAAGGGCTTTCTCACCACCCTTCTCGAACATTCCAGGGCCAAGTTTCTGTCTGAGATATGCTTGTCCTCCTTAAGGTCAATCCTCGGTGTGAGGCCCTGGCTTATCTACTGTCGATATGGCGATGACCCTCAAACATCCACCTCTTCTTCCAAGCATCCTCACGGGGTCCCGGCTCACACATGTAGCTGGCTGCCCTCTCCAACTGGATAAGAGATGAGAGCTGCCGACTCTAAGGGGATGTAACCCTAGGAGAACTCTTGTTTTCTTTTTCTCCAAAACTTGCCTCTCCCCAAGACTTCTGTCTCCGTAAAGGTCCACCCTCCACCAACTTTCTCAAGTCCAAAACTTATAATTCCTTCTTAAATTTCCTTTGCTTCTCGCCCAGTGCCCCAGCCATCAGAGTACCATTGACTCTGCTTCTAAAATCATGACAAATCCACCCAGGTCTCTCCACCTCCACCAAGGACACCCTGTCTGTGCCACCGTCATGCCTTGGTCAGTCACCTATGACGAACTTCTAACTAGTCTTCTTGTTTCCCATCTTGCTACCTTACAATCCATTTCCCCAATAGTAACCATGACAACCTGAACGACCATTTAAAAATGCAAACAAACCATGTCCCACCGCTGCTTCTCCAAAGGCTTCCCAACACCCCTAATGAACATCCAGTTTCATGTCCTGCCTTACAAAGCCCGGCGCACTCCAACGCTTGCCCACCCACCGCTGTGGCCTCAACTCACGCCACGCCCCCTTCCCCGCCACGCCCACGCTCCTTCACACCACCTCACCCCGACTCTCTGCGTAGCATTTACCACGACTGACACTTTTTCTTATTTATTATGATGTAATCATTGTTCATGGTCTAACTTTCCACCTAAAATGCGTACTCCACGAGAACTGGGAGCTTGTCTTGTTTGTCGGTACATGTCCAATTACGAAAGCGATCTCACGCACTGTACGTGCTCGGTAATATCTGTGGGGTAGTGGATAGAGGTTAGTTCTCCTTGTCACGTTCCTTACCATTTTCAAAAAAAAAAGTGGTTAGTGCGTTTCGTCAAGAATAGAAACATGATTTCCGATCAGACATCCCACTAGTCTGCGATGATCTCCACAGACAGGAAGAGATGCTTCAGAGGCACATTTGTTTATACAGATGTTTGTCCATCCGGAATTTTCTTTCAAATGAACCACCAATCATGTGTTTTCAGCAAGGAAATTATATAGTGCAAGTGGGTTCCAACCCTCAAAATATTTGCTAGCTCAGTGAAATAAAACCAAGATTCTATTTGCAGAAACCTATAGCTGCTTTATTTTGCAATGACATTCAAAGTAGGGCGGATCTATTGCTTCATAATTCTTTCAATAATAATATTCTGCAATGGAGCTCCTTTGGTGACCTTTAGCAAACAAGGGGGTAAAACACACACTGGATTAAGAAGTTATGTGTCATCCACTGGCCTTGGCCATCTGGGTGACTTCTGAGTGACCTTGGTCAAATAAGGGCGACAAGCACAGGCAGGTGGAGGTGACTCAGGAAGATACACCCTCTACACTACCTACACTTGAAAAACTGGCCTGAAATCAGAGAAATAAGAAGAAGCTACTCCAAATCAATAGTCTGCACAACAATGCACCTGTGGTTAGAAAGGTAACTTTTAGGGTTATCCGACCATTTACGATTTGCTTAAGAAAACAAAAGTTGCTTTGTAAATGCTCTGCCATAAAGACAGAAAATGAACAAGAAAATAAGAGCCAAAGTTAAAATTTATACAAGACACTTAACATTATAATCACAGGACAAAGTTAGATCATTGAAATTCACTTTTTGATTATTGCTATTATGCTATCCCAGAAGAAACTGCTAAGAACTTTACACATATCTTTTATGTACCTGGATTATGAAATAATCTTAGAAGACCACAACACAGTACATGAAATAGAAAATCATGAAAAGAAATGTCATTGGCTCCATAGAAAATAGAGCAGTGGAATGATAAAGTTAGCATATAACTATGCGTCCAATGAGTTAAGAAGGAAGACATTCCAGGAAAATAGAGAAAAGTCAGAGTTACTTAGAAGGAAAGAACTAGACCTGCCTACTAAAAAGGCACAGTGACGACGTGAAAGGCACAGTGGCTCAGCGATGATGTTTAGAACGAGCACAGACACAGAAAACACGTGGCCGTGTGCATGCTTCGCGGAGGCTGTTCCTTCTCGTTTGGCGCCTCCCAAGTGTCCAGCCTCCTTCCTGCTGCCTCCAGCCATGAACACGGTTGTCAGCACGACACAGGTAGGTTTGGGGATGGCTGGTAAGAAAGGTGGGCAACTGTCCACACTGTTCGATAAAAAAACGTGTATGTGCATGTGCATGCGTGTACGTGTATATACACACCCACACGCAAGCTCTCGTATGCTCACAGAGCCAAATTAGTGAAAGACCGTTTAGTTTAAGGTGTGCAGCACTGAGAGCTTCCTCTACCAGGTGCATCCTCCGTAGCTGTCAAATAATTTACCGGAAATTCATAATTAGCCACAGAGCTGGGCTTTAGTACACTGTTTTAGACGTTGTTTTCATTGATTATAAACCCACCCGACAGACCTTCACAAGTCCCAGTAATAGTGCTATCTATGTCTGTATCATCTATGTCTCTGAACATATATATCCATATACCTACATCTGAACATCTACGTCAACATCTATATCTATATCTGTCTATGATCTATAGCTTTATTTCTACCCAAGTCTCTATCTATCTTATCTACTTCTCTATCATCTATCTATCTATCTATCTATCTATCTATCTATCTCTATCTATCTGTCTCTATATACTCAGCTGACCCACAATTGTGCACCCAGCACAGCAAAGACTCCTTAAAGATGCGACATGTATGTACACACAAGTATCAGACTCCTAGGACTACGACCTTGAGGTTCTGAGCTTGGCCCAGTGCCATGACAGTCATGCTGTCTATTTTTACATATAATAATATGTACTTCTTGAAGAAGATACTGATGAAATTCTGCTATGACATGGCAGTAGGTCCAAACACTCAATTTAAGAAACGTTAAATGCCAAGAAGGACTGACATCTGATCCCACAGTGGAGGGGAGGGCCTTGGCCCGCATGCTACTCTATCCTTCTTGCCTCCTTTGCAATTTTCTTCACACGGTATAGACAGTCGGCAGGGACAAGAGACCTCGGAAGGATCGTGCACTAAAAATACACACTAGGAACGATGTTAACTTACAGGGAAAGCAGTAGAGTGAGTGGCCTCAGCTGGACAATATGGGGACAGTTTATAAGAAACACAGCAAAACTAATTCTGAAATTATTGAAAAAAAATCATGAAATAAATATCTTAAATCAAATGAAGCACAATCATAAGGCAGGTGGAAAGTGTTTTCATCACCCTGTTAGAGGCCATTAGGCAAGTCGTGTTTTAGAAAATTTCAGTCGGAATCACGTCATTAGGTAACACACACATCTCCAACACTCGTCATGTGCCAGGGAGGTATGTACTGGGAAGATGGACGCAATCAAGTCAAGAGCCTCGCAGTCTGCAGAGGAAGACTACGTGTACACAAGGAATGCTACGCAGAATCCAACTCTGAGTTGCCACTGAGGGGACACACGTGGGAATGTGGAGACATAGAGTGGGTGCGACTCAGTCAGACCCGTCATAGAGAGGGTAGAGGAGGTGATGTGTGAGCTGAGAACTGGTGAACAAGCAACTCTCCCCCGACTGAATGACATGGGGAAAGTCAGACCAAACGCACTGAACTCTGGCTGAGGGCAGACATGGAATAACCTCACTCCTTCCTCTAGCAGATAGTCTCACGGACTTCCAGCTCCATGTCCAAATTAGAAATAAAGTTTTTCTCACTGAGTTTGAAAAAGCCCAGAAGACCCTCCATCCATCCATCCATCCATCCATCCATCCACCCATCCATCCTGAAACAAATAATTACTGACAGCTTCTTCTGCCTTAGCCCCTTCTCTGTGCCTGGAGGTGGTGCGGTGTGATCAACATAGGCAGGAATCGGTGCCCTCATGGAGACTACACTGTGGGCAGAGCAGGAACTACATAGAGGGTGAGAGCGTTAGGGAAGGAGGTGGGGTCAAGTCACTGGACCAGCCTGGCCTCCAGTGGTTGGAGGGGAGGGAGACGAGCAGTTACGGTAAGACGAAAGGACCAGAGACATAGGCGGGCCCGGCCGGGGAAACGTGGTGTCCTAAAACCAGATGCTGAAAGTGCCTCAAGTTGGTGTGAGAGAGCCACCGGGCGGCGGGAAGGCCTCTGACTCGGACCGTCAAGTGCAACGCGGACGAATCCGCAATGGCTGGATTCGGCAGCGCGGCCGTGACAGGTGACCTTGATGCGGCAGAACCAATGTGAAGGACTGAGGGGTCGAAGTGGGTATAAGAGGAAATGGAAACACAGGAGTTGAGGATAACAAATTCCAGCGAGAAATGTCAAGGAGTTTCTCTGTAGAGAGGAGAGAACCGCATCATAGCTGGAGGGGAAATGAGTGCACGGGCCACTCTTCTTAAGATGGAAATTTTTGCGTTCCTATTGGAAAGATCCAGGGGAGAGAGGGAAGTAAAGACTGATGACGCAGGGGGAGAGGGGAGAATCACTTAAATGCTGTCTCTGAGCAGGAGAGGGAGACGGAATGTCTGCACCCAGGCTGGAGTCGCGATCTCCACTAGAGTGAGTCAGAGTGGCCGCCAGACGGGACTCGTGACCAGCCAGCTTTGGCAGGTGCCTCGACTTCAAGCCATCATTGTTGCAAGGATGTGGCTTGCTATGGAAGGGGGAGAAAGAGTTCTCCAAAGGTCTATGGCCTCTAGACGATAAGCCGGGCGGTCACCACCACCCCACTCAAAAAAATCTGCACAGTGGTAAATCACTTAGATGCCCCCACCTAATTCCTCTACATGGGAAATACAGGATTTCTTCACCATCCTTAGATATGGTGACATAAAACGACGGTGGCATTTACTTCCCAGAATCTCCTGACCATCTTTCCAACCTCCGCGTTTTCTGCTTTGGTTTAACCAATAGTGGTCACTGTCCAAGCTTTAAGCAAAAGCAAATGAGACAAAAAAATACTCTCATCCCTTTGTGGCCTGGGAGGCTGGAAGAGACACGAACATGCACGAAAACCACATGAAAAGCTCCAGGAGATAAAACATGAACTGATTTGGTTTGCAACCCTGCAGTCGGAGAAGGCTCTCCACTATTCTGACCTGGAGACGACAATATAGGAAAACCCCAAGTCCTGTGACACCCAAAAATCCAAACGCAGGGTCATTTTTAAGCCCTTGTGAACATTCTGCCAAAAAAGATCTTACACACAATTTAGTTGAAATGGCAATTTCCTTCCATGCACGTAGAAAGCTTCAAACCCAAGCAATGAACCCCCAACACATCTGCCCCCCTAACGGGCGACTGCGAATGAACGGCACACGTTCCCAGCCTGATTTAAACGTGAAACAAAGAGAAAAAAACGGACTCTGACCTTCCTCACACATCTGCGATTCACAGATATTTACAGCAGCTATAAGGCCGGCAACCTCCAGTCCAACAACATAGTTGGCAGACGCTCCCCTAAACAAATGGGAAAATACGGACAAATCCCACACGGAAGAGAACAGGAGAGAAAAGCAGGTTTCCCCCGGTTTTATGATGGGAATTCCGGTGACGCCCAATGTGGATCATGGGAGCAGACGACTCTACGGTGAGTGAACTTTGCTAACGCAGAGTGAAACGCAGAAGGTGACACAACAGATCGGATGTCCCCGGACCTTTCCGGGCCACTTCACGGGGCTCTCCAGCAGGCCGACGAGACAGCAGCACGGGGCAAACGAGCAGAGTCCACGGATATCACGCTGCTGGTGTTATTAAGAATGACGGGCTAAATCTTTATCCCAAAATACAACCACTCAGCTTGTGATGTACTGTGTCGATGACACACATAGAAATGCACTGCAAATATCCCAAAATGAAATTCCTGTCGGCACGGAGGCACCAACAGAAACACTGACAGCTCAGTAAGCAAAACGCCACATCGAACGTCAACAGCGGTTTTCTTCAGTGGAGGCATTATGGGTGAATTTTTCCCTTACGTATTTCCCATAATGAGCATTCACTAGTCACTATTTTAATCCTTTTTTCTTCATTCTTTCAAATTGCCAATTTTACCTTTCAAAATCTTAGACAGTGACTATTTGGCTCATGAGGTGCCAATGTCCTCAACTGCAGAGAGCTCTTCACAATTTGGTAAATATTGATATATATATATTGGTCGGATAGGCTTTCTACCACACGTGACTTGTGTGTAGAGATTATATGTTTGCATGTGTTTATTGTTAAGATGACTGGATTATATTAAATATGTTATTCAATAACTTCTTTTTTTCTGGTTAATAAGGTATCATGCATAGCTTTTCATTACTTTTATAATCATTATTTTTTTAAACCATGGCAATGAAAATGAAGAACGCATTCACTATTCATGGAGCATGTACACAGGAACCAGCAGCTCTTGAAAAAGGCCACCTCCAAACATTCTGCTACCTCAGGATCACGGGTTTGCTACAGTTAATTATTCCTGCGAATGACTGAATGAATCAATGAACGAATGCACAAAACGCGAAAGTCGTTCCCTGCAGAAACTCCTTAAAGAAACACGAATGAATTGGTTCTCCTTGCCCTTCTTTTTACATAACCAGTAGAGGGTCTTTTATAAGAAAAGAGCATTCTTTTATAAGAAAAAGTTAAATTAAAAAAAAAAAAACACACCTCATTTGAGGTATGTGGCAAAGGGTGTCCCCATGTTACCCCATGATTTATGTATGTCAGTCTCATTCAGACTTGACTCTTGTTCTTGTAAACGTCTGCTTTCGCTTGTAACAAAAGAGGGAGAATTGATACCAGAATACTTTTGTGCAACGTAATTATCAGAGAGCCCACAGCAATTGCGCATTTGCCCGATACGCGTAAGCAGCAGGAGGGGTAGGTGCAAGGTGAAACTGAGAGCGGGAGGACAGCCGCACGTGGAGGATGCTGTGCCCAGGACACGCTTTCAAGGCTTCCTGAGCGACTTCACCAGGGAGAAGGCCCCAAGTAGTTTGGCCACAAACGTGTGTCTTGCCGAGAGCTTGCCCATGCACTGCCGTTTTTAACAGCAGAGATCGGTGACGCTCATAAGCTGTCACAGTATCTGAACCTATAAAATCGTTGGTTTTGTCACTTCTCCCGTAGACGAATGGCTTACCAAGGAGGGGAGGGCGACGCGTTTCTTCGATCATGTATCACACTAAGGACCCAGCGCCATCTGCACGCTCACGCTCGACGCTCACACACCAGCGCTGCAAAAAAGAAAAGAAAAAGACCCTATTAACCCAATTTAAAAGATGCTGTGGTCTTTGCTTCTCAATTCTAGAATGTTCCATTAATGCCCTGCATGATCAGAGTAAGCTGCTTTAGGGACGTAAGACTTTAAACAGTGATACAGGACGGCTTAGAAACCTCACCAGGCTCGTCCCGGCTTAATATCACATGAGCTGAAGGATTTCACTCTTTAGAAACGAGAAATAAAAATCCAAATGCCGTTAACACATTAAACAAATCTCCGGAAAAAACGGAAAGGACCATCATTTCAAACCCACTCGAATTACTTTAAGCAGCTAGAACCTTGAAGCCAGACCGGCTGTGTGAATTTACCCATTTTATGATGGCTCTTCCATATCGTTTTGGGGAGCCTTGTCCCTTAAGTAATGCATTTTAAAAATAAGAGATAAATGCAGAAGGTGCAGAATAAACTATACCACAAATCTGATTCTGTGTTTTTATTTAGGTGTTAATTTATTTGGTGAACAATATGAGCTTTTATGGGAAAAAGAATTATAAATCATAAAAATGATTCACTTTACCAAGTAAACCCATATGATCTCCCCATCTGATTTAATATATAAAAACCCTGAAAACTTGATCTGACAATGAAAGTCTACCGCAAAACACCAGCCTGCCTAGAACCCGTATGCCAGCAGGTGAAGGAATGGGTTACTTCCCATTTCTCGTTTACAAAGGAAATGTGTCCATCATCCCTGACGCATGCCTGTTATTTCGAATACTGCGCTTGACGGCTCATGCTTTTCCCGTTGTCCCAGTTCGCAGACTTCCTTTTTACCCTCTACACGGCAGCTTCCGGCTGCCGCAAGCCCAGAACGCACTGATGCTGCCTCTCCCACCCGACACATACATTTGGGCAGCAGCTGAGAATGATGACAAGAAAGGGAGAGAAGAACTTCCTGGAACATTCTGGAACATCCTGGCTAGTCCTCTATTCAACGATTCCCACACCACCTCCTTCAGTCATTATCTGAAGGCCATCTATCTGCCTGCAGAAAATATACTGAATTACAGCATCTGGAAATTTGTAAAATTTTATATCTCCTAAAATGCAATTTGGAAATCCTGAGGTTCAGAGGCCAGAGGACAGTGGCCAAGTGACACCGTCTCTCCGAGAGGCTCCTGCCCCCAGGGGTGCCTTGGATTGGTTCCTAGGAAGGGCGGGGGTGACCTGAAGCAACACATTCAGAATTGCCCACGAAGACGCCCACAGCCCAGGCGCACTGACACGGTGCAGCATCCAGGATTCCAACTGGTCCCAGCAGAGTCTTTGAAGGTTCGTGACATCATCTTCTGGAAAGGAGGAGGTGCAGATGCAAATCCTCGAGGCCAAAAGAGGAAGGGAACTGTCCCCAAGGTAAGGAGACACGCTCAGCCCAGGAAGACTTTCTAGGGGCGGCCAATTCTCTCTCACGGCACCATGATATCTCCTTCGGGTGTGGCGACAATGAGTTGGTTGGGACTTCTTTATTAGACAGCATGTTTGAATACACTGAGTTTTTCTCCAGAGCCCTAAAATCTGTTTTACAATTAGTACTAAAATTTCCTTGTATTTGTTTATACCTTGATGAAAACGTAAGTAATAAAGTTGGACAGATCCACTGGTTGCTGCTATAAATACCTGATGATTTCTATCAGCTCCCATGTGTCAGAACTGAATTAAAAACAGGGCTGATAATTAAGGTCTGGTGGCTGAGCCCCCTCCAGTGAGGTCATAAATTAGCTGACGTGGCCCCTCAGCTAGGACTGCAGAAAATGTCCATTTTCTTCATTGGCAAAGGAGACAGGCCAAAAAGGAGGCGTAAGAATTCAGAACCACAGATGCAACCAGGCAACAAATACCACAGGAGGAGAACATCCCTCCCGAACCCCAGCCCCTCCTGTGAAGAGGCTCCCTCGTGCACCAGAACGCCCAACACGTGGGTCCCCATGGCTCAGGGGCCAGTGCGGCTTCCTCTAGAATCTGCAGTCTAAACCGGAAACCGGTTCCAGCCGCAGAAACCGGGCACACACACCCCAAAAGGCTTAACTACGCCTCTGTTTATATCAACAATTAACGAGACAGTTCACCAACCTGGGCCTGAGGGCCAGTGGACAGCATCAGGACCTTCAGCTCCATGAGACCAACCCTCGCCTGGGCACAAGCTCCACCCGCTAGAGGCATACATATCACTCAACACGACACCCCTAAATGCGAGCGAAATCACAGCGACAAAGCAGTGACCTTGAAGAGGAGCTCAGCCAAAGTCACGGATGATGTTCCCTTCAGGTTTGGAGGCTGAGCTCGCCCACTCCCCAGTGAGGTCACACATTAGCTGACGTATAAGCCACAAATCACTGGCATAGTCTCTGGAAAACTGAGTAGGTGAAGGAAGGACAAAGCCCCAGAGGCTCGCCTCAGGCTGGAGAGTGGAATATTCTGAGATGGATCTTAATGTACCCATGAAATAAGAAACTTCTTATGTTTTATTAACATATAAAAGTCCCCATGGACTCACTTCCATGTTATCTTCATTCTTTTCTCTTTTAGCTGAGTGTCAGCTGTAGTGGAAACATCCTCGAATCGTCTTCTGCTTCAAGATTCTCAGTGAGAGCTGCGTCCCCCAAAACTGCCCCTGGCACCCCTGTGCAGAACTAGCTGTGCAAGGCATTGAGATTTATAAACAATAAAATTTCCCTGGTAGTTCTACCCTATAGTCACCTCTTAAAATCTTCTCTAAACTGAAATGCATAAATAAAACTAAAACATCAATTATAACTTAGCTAATTATAACATATGGCTTTCTTCTAAAACATGCACCCTTCCCCCAGCCCATTCTACTCAGAATGAGGAAAAAAACCGTGGATTGAAACATTCTCCTGGAGATCAAAGATCAGCAGAGTGGTGGTCATTATCCTGAAGATGCATGAGAGAAATTAAAATTTCGGGCCAGCCTGGAGAGCTCCGTTTAGAAACCATACCACAATAAAATCACAAGGAACACAGTGAAAGCGGACAAGACCACCCGGCATCATAGAGACGCTCAGCGGAGGGTGGAAGCAACCCCACAGGGGCGCGCTGGGGAAACGGACAAGCCGTTAGCCTAGGGTTTCCCAACCTCCAACAACTTTGCCAGTACCAGGAGCTCGAGGGACATCTCGTCAGCAGTCGAGCGGTCACGTCACCTCCCCGCACAGCCATCCACGGTGAGTGGGTAGAAGACAAAGCAAGAACCGATTCTGTTCTCGGCAGCTCATACCAGCCACTGTCCGATCTGTGCTACGCAATTCAGTAAAACCATAAAGAGTCGGATGGAAGGGAGAGGCTACTTCCAGGCGGAAGAGTCAGGGACAGCTTCCTGGGAGAAGGGAGACGTGATCCGGCCTTCGAGGGATGGGTGGGATATTAACGGAGTGGACGAAGGGTATTCGAGGGGGTGCACGACAGGGCAGGCAGGAAGCCCCGAAAACCTGAGGATGGAAAAGAGAGCCATTTGGGTGGGTGCACGACAGCGCACGGCAGGGCAGGCAGGAAGCTCCGAAAACCTGAGGATGGAAAAGAGAGCCATTTGGGCTAGTGCCAGGCTGAGCTGGAGCATGACCGTCTGGTACCGCCCTTGGGGCAGGTGAATGTGTGGTACCCCAACCTTGGGGCCAGCTGAGGTAAGAATCTGCAGGGGTGCAGACCGAAAGGGGACAGGTGAAGCAAAGCGGCTCTGCTGCAATGGAAAGCCAGGCCTGGAGGCGGCGGGGACACACGCGGAGAGCTGGCCTCGCGCTTCTGTCGTGGGAAAAGCTGGGCGCCAGCAGGAGACCGCGTTTCACGTGGGAGGCCGAGGGGCGGGCAGGGGCGGCCTCAGGGGCGAGGGGACCGGCGAGGCGGCCTGGCACGCACTGCCCAGCATGGCCCAAATGGAAGGAGGACTCAGAGGAGCTGCTCCAGACGAAGAACAGACAGAACAATAACACGAGTCAGAGGGGAGACTTCACCCAAGGGAAGAGCGAGTCACCACACCGAAGGCCCAGTGGAAGGCCAGGTGAGACAGGACGGCAGCTCTGCAGGGGACGGACAAGGAGGGCAGAAACCAGGGGCAAGGAGCCGCCACGGGAGAACTTGTAGGTTTTAAAATTTGTTTTTAAAAAGACTATAAGTCATTGCTCATTTTTGCAAAACGTGAGTTGTATAGAAACTGAGCGTGTGCTACATGAAGAATGAATGAATGTCTTTAAATTTAAAGCAATACTGTAAACGATGAGAATCAGAATTTGCTCGCTAGGAGTTAAAATGCAAAGTTAAGTACAGGGTTGTTCTGTCGCCACTGGTTCGGTTGAGAAGTCCCATCTGGAGACTTCACTACTCAGCGGCGGACGGGGGCGAAGGCCACCCGTTCACCCCCTGTGCAGTGACCCCTTTTCTGACGCTGGCGCTCACTTTGCTCTTCCTGCACAAGGTCACCCCTGACTGTCTGCATTGCTCTGCACGGTCCTCGGAGACATCCCAGTGGACGTTCAGGGGACAGAAAGATGCCGCCTAAAATACAGGCAGACTCCTGTGGGCATGGGGCGGGGGTGTCAACAGAAACCCCCAGCCACTCAAGAAAAGAAGAGCAAGCGCTGGCAAAAGGAACAGAGAAAGAGGCGTCAAGACAAAAACAGTCCAGAGGAGAGGGGACAACGGAGACAGGAGGAAGGACACTTGAGAAAGGAGGGAGGGGCCGGAGACACACACACGAGCAGCGGCCTGCAGAGATGTTCAGGTGCTCTGGAAAGGTGCAGACTTGTAAGGACATAAACAACCACAGGGACCTCTGCTCCTGCTCCTAGCTGTCCCCACACTCCTGAGCAAAAGTCCTGGCCTTCAAGAAAACAATGTGACAAGGAAAAGCAAACTGCACAAAGCTTCAGGTGATGAAGAAAGCGTACGGTAAAGGCAAAGGCCTTACTTTACCACGGTAAGTGCCATTCTAGCTGGCACTGGTCCCTCCTCTCCGGCCGATGCCTCGGGGGTCGGAGGCTGACGCATGGAGTCGGTTCCCTGCAAATACAAGCTTGCTGACCACTTTCTGTTCAAGACAGGTAAGGATTCAAATGTAAAGCTTAGTGTGTCTTTGCGGATTCGTTCAGTATCTCCATCGAACCTCTGAACGTTATCTGACATCACGATGCCTTAGTGCCAAGAGCGAGGCTGGAAAGGGACGTGATGCCGTGGCCCATGTCTTAGGATGCTTTCTGGCTTCGAAAGCATTCCTTCGCCCCTCGGTTCCCTCGCACTGGCCAGCAAGTGGATTCCACACTGTACTCCAGCCAGATTCTGCGTTTGCAAACAGCATCCGAATCAAGTAGTGTTTCCACAGAAAAACATTAGTGCACATAGCTGTGGCTTCAGACAGTTAAAGATCTTACACAAGAAGTGTGCGATAGAGCAAATGTACGGGGGGAAAATCATCTAAAATTGGTTCCTGAGAGCTGTAACTATGCAATAATTTCGTGCCCCAAAAAGTAAATCAATGTTTTGCCTCACTTTCCCTATCAGTTTATATGGCCGATGAGATACTTTCTCCTGGTCATTCTGCCACACAGCCGAGTACGAGATGTGTGGCAGAATGACCTGTGTAATGCCACAGTCACTTGGAAGGGCTCTGTCCTGAAGGAATTCACCCTTTAGAAGAACTTTCTCCCAAATCGAAAACGACCTCATTAATAACCAGCTGATTATTTTCTATAGACATAATGCCACATATTGGTCCAGACGATTTAATACAGAATCTCTTTGATAACTATCTTGTGTACACTTAAAAATAACAAGTGTCAGATGTCACGGTTTCCCTTCTTTAAAACTCTGGCTATCTTAGGGCCAAAGTAGTAACATCTGGAGATCAGCCCCAGTGATGGCCGAGGCCTCAGGGACAGTGATGGCCGAGGCCTCAGTGTCCTCCCACGGGGACATAAAACCTCACATTTGGGTCATTCAATGATGCAATTATCAGGCTCTGAGAACAGGAAGAGGCAAATCCTACCTCCCGATACAAGAGCTGGTACTTCTGAAGGTTGTTCCCAGAGAGAAAGATGCACCAGGAAGAGAAATATGCCTCCTACTTGGAGCCTCCACACCCAGATCCACCCAGGACCCTCCCTTCATCACTTGGCTGTCGCTGTCAATTGTAATGCCTCAGAAATATTAAACACAGCTGAGACCTTTAGAAAAGGAAGGTGAAAGCTGGAGATTTTATTCCTCTACATGTTGACTAATCCCAACAACATTTCAGAAGAAAGAAACCCAATTGTTTCCCATTCAGTGTTTCTGCAGATCGCCCTTTGTCGAGTGCATAAAGCTGGCTGGATCACGGACCCTGGAGCCCACGTAATGCCTCAGCAATCGGAATAAAGTTGGAGAAAAACACTTGCTTTGCTCCCACGTCAGACAGCGAGATGTGTTCTGAGCGGCTAAGAGGCATGGAACAGAGGGAAAGAAAGAACGAGGCAAAAATGCCTTCTTTATGAAAGCGAACCGGTTGCCAAAAGCCAAGCAACTGCTCAAAACGAGCGATTGCTAAAATCGGCTTTCTAAGGACACGAGGTCTCCAGAGAGTGACTACTTTTTTATTTCTACCACCCTGTGCCAAATTTCCAAAGGGCGGCCTCGCTTTTCATGCAGACGATGTTGAAGCGCTTGCACAAGTGGTCAATTTTCATGGGCAGTGGGCCCCTCGGCTTACATGCTGACAGCTAAATCGATGCATCCTTTGCAGATGACATTCTCGGTGCCCAGAAAAAAGAGGCTTTTTTGAAAAATGCGGCCTCTCCGTTTCTACTCATTCAGGACAACACGTCCGACAAGATTTCCCCTGTAAGCAGTAGTTTGCCCATGCAGAAGAGATTCAAGGCTTAACTCTAGATCTAAATTCAAGACTCTAAGATCAACTCTAAAGATTTAACTCTAAAAACATTATGTAACCATCGATACTGAACTTCTGTTAATGCACACAGGAAAGGCTGGGTTCGTACATCCTGGTCATTACACAGGAAGAGGAAAATATCTGTTATGGATTAGACCCGACATTGGCACCAAAGCCTCCCCAGAATGAAGCTGAACTCAGGCAGACAAAGGTCAGCTGTTAGATCGTGAACAGGGACCGACTTGCCCCTGGAAAGATGGCTGACTGTAAAATTCACGGTGAATTGTTAGTGACATGGCAATGGGTTCAATTATTTTCCTAAATCAAAAACAGATAGCATTTTAGACGTTGCCACTACAAAGGATGCACTCTTCCCAACTCGGTAGAGAGAAATGAAAAGGGCATTCACCTTCGACGTGTTGAAGGGGAGTCAGCTCAGCACGAACACGCAAGCCGACCCAGGGGGCGTATGGAGCTGTGTCCGTTCTGAGTGTTCCAAGACCACATCTAGGTTACGTGTCCAGGCTTTCACATCACTGTCTGACCTGGTCTCCAGCAATCTGCACCAAGCGAGTTGTGTTTGACCAAGGCGTCAAACGACAGTGTCGTTTTTTGGCTTAAACCCCACAAATACTCTGAAGTCATTTCAGGATATGTGTCACCCTGAAGATATGAAGAATAAAAGACTGTTCAATGCTGCTGAAACCAGTCCCGGTGACCGGCTGGGTCCTCCATTGTCAAAGGCGGGTGCCAAGGACTGCAGAAGGGACACTCACGTGTGGGTCACAGCGTGTGGGTGAGTGAGGCATTCGCCCCGAGCGTTGGTTCTGGGCTGTTGAGACTACAGAAGCCTTAGCATGATATAAATCACCGACTGTGTTGCATAACTAAAAGTCAAAGTCTGTTCTAGTTGTCATCCTCTTAATATAAATTAGTGATCAAAACAAGAAATAGGCTACTTCGCATTGAACCAGATGGTGTCTACCTTCCTATAAACACTGCTGTGTTTAGAATGTTTACACGTGTGGAGGAATCAAAATATTTTTTTTTATATTGGGCGACGGGTCACGTCATCCATTTCAGCACGAACTGTACTGAAACTTCCTCCCGTGAGGAACCAGCGCAGGTTCACACATGATTAAAAAGCACCATGGCGGCCGCCTGGAACTAGTCACGACGCCAGCCTGCCCATTCCGCAGCCTCCATCAGGGAGAGAGCTGATCAAACTGGACTCGCCAAGCAGAACCAGAAGGCCGAGCACCGCCTGACGCAAACCCACCGAGGAAGCAGATTCTCCTTCGTACGAGCCGAAGATCCTTCTTTCGTTTTCTATGCAACACACGCCCTTCAAAATTCCAGCCCAGGAACCTGACCCCACCTGCGCCCCTCTCTCTATCCTCAATGAGTGACCCCGTGGGCCTAGAAAAGTCACACCTGGAGAGGAGCGTTGGACGATGTAAGAAAGTTTCTGAGCTTATCAATGATTAAAGGAGCCATAGGACATCGCTCACCATCACATTCAATAAAAGCGCACTCGTGGGACTAACCGGAAAGAAACAAGGCCGGTTGGAAATGCATCATTTTCTACAAAATGGCACCCCATCATTTCCCCCAACCAGCTCTGCCAGCAAATGTGAAGATGCAAGGACAATACGTAGGCCAGCGCCCGGCGCGTGGCGAGCCCCGCGTGTCCGCCCTGTCCCTTCTCCCGGCCCCAACGGCGGGGCTGGGTTCGTCTTTCCCTTTCATAAACTGTCAGGAAGACAAACCCCCTCTCACTGGACAAACAGTATTAAACTGACCACGGGTGTGGGTTTGATTTTTCCCCTTGGACTTTTATGAGCTGCTGAGACAGCAATGCCCTTCTTTGTGGTTCATATGAAGTTTTTTTTATGATTCTCAATCCAGAACTCTGTATTTCTTGCCCTTTACATTGTTTTATTGGCTCGACCTCATCCCTTAAGCCATTTGTCCTGAGGCTCATCCTGCATCACGTCTGGCTCTCTGAAGTCCGCAGGCATCCTCGGTGTCCCCTGCGACGTGGTCACCTCTCCTCTCGACCAGGACACCGCCGCTGGATTCTGTGCTTCATTGGCTGGCCTTCCCTTGTCAATAGCCGTCACCATGTCCCATGCAACTCTGAGTCCCCGAAGCCAGGCTGAGGATGAGGGGGATTCCGTCACCTGATTCAGCATCTGTGCAAATGTTCACAGACGAAGAGTACGACCCTAAAGTCAGCTTCTAGAGATTACTCTTCCAACGTGACATCACGTCATCTGGTCGACATCAGTCTAAATCACCCAGCTAGATACACCGGCAGAACGAGAGGCCACCTACTCCTCAGCAGGTGCCTGGGCAGGAGCTGGCGGGTGGTGGCTGCGCCGTGCAGCACAGAGGCTCAGGCTTGCCATGATCCCGTCTTTGCTCGAAATGAAATTCTCTTTCTAAATCTCTTTAGATGGTTTCCAGGTCTCAGAAGAGGCTTGCTGATGCTACTCAGACAGGTTTGGGCCCCCACCCCTTTTTACCTCCTCGTCATACTCTTGTAAAATCCAAACTTACACAGACTCCCCTGGGCCCACACGCTGGGATCTCCCCCTCCTGTCTGTTAAGCTGACTGGCAGGTCCAAGGATCCCCCTGCAGACTCTCCAGGGAAGCTGCGTCCATGCCCCCTGAGAACCTCTCTACGTACTCAGACGTCCCCATGGAGAGACACCGAGGATACCTGCGGACACCTGCTCTTGCGAACACGGGCGAGACAGGAAAACAAGGCCAACCTGGTGGCCAACGGTGACTGCTCAGGAAAATACTTATCCCTTAGAAACACAAACATTATCTCCTTAGATGTCATGCCTGCGCTGATCCTTCTCTTAGTCAACCCGTCTTCCATGGATATGAGGTCAATGGCTAAGTGAAAGTGACTCCAATTTCCGAATTGATTTCTGTTGACCTGCAGTGTTTCCCGTGTCACGATTCTGTATGCGCTGGTGAAAACACACTCCCCAGTTGTGCCTCCTGGGCTTCCGCTCTCTCTGCGATCATGGCTTTCAGACACCGTCACACGTGAGGTGTCTGAGAAGCACTTGACCCCGGGTGGGTCGCCTGCTCATCTACACCCCTCCCCCCTCACTCCTGTGTCCCTTCTCCCCGGTTACCTGCAGAGAAAAGACAAGTTTAAAGGAGGTCCTTTGTCACCTTCCTGTCCTCCACTTCACACGTGGCTTTAGGACACGTGCATGTGCTCTGGCCAAAATGAACATGAAATTATGATGAGATTTACCACATCAAACACTTAGAAGTACGTTAGGTAATTTAGCACCAGAAAATCATTACGTTCTCGGTGGCACTTTATGCTTAACTCCAAAATGTGCGTTTTAACCTCAGTAATTATTAATTATTAAGGTTTTTTTTTTTTTTTACTCAATTAGTTCACACTTATTCTCATACGGCACTTTTTAGGCACGAAGAAATGACTGCTCCACGAGAGTAAGAAGCCTAATAATTGAATCTAGAACCTTCAAGAAAGGCCTATATGTATGACTCTAGTGAAGAGGACAAAACAATGACAGAAAATAAACTCAAATGACAGCAGCGCACAGACCTGTCCTTGCTTGGGAATTTTTTCCCCAACTATATAGACTCGAGTGTTAAGTTAGGATACTCTCGTCACACTCGGCTTCTGCTCCCTGCCCCCTCTCTCAGGCCGGCAGACGCACAGCGGGTCAGTAGAGAGCTAATGTAAAACCCGCCTCCCTGTCCTCGCATGTCCCATAAGAGAAATGATCGTCTGATTATGGGCTGCCCCAACAGTGCAACAGTCACGGTGGACTCTGGGGAAATGAAAGCATCCACGACACCCCTCGACCGGGTGGAGATAAGGCCATGGGAACAAACGCCTTGTCCCGCTGCCTGCTGGTTCACGTCTTCCCGTGCCTCGCTCTGCGCTGGGAAGAAGGGCCACCGCTGCCCTCTCCTCTCGGACAGTTTCTCCCAGAGCTGTGCATTCATTCCTCACAGACAGCTTCTCAAGCCACACCCCTTCCTAAATATTGTAAAAGAGCTATATGTCAGAAAAGCGGCATGACGTTGTGGCGACGGCAGCTTTTCTCAAAGTCCCCTAAGGTAAATCACGAAACCATAGTTTGATGCCGTATAGTACGGTGGTACGGCCGCTCTTTCATAGGCAAATTGCTCGTGCCCTCCGAATTACGTCTCTCCTATTTTCATATACTGGGGCACACAGGGGTCTTTCGATGAAGCTAAAAAGATGCAGATGGATCATAGCCATCCTGAGACGAGAAAGGGGAGAGTCGGAAAGGGCCCAGGTTTCACGGTTTCCCTCTGCTGTGAACCTTGGGAGATGTCGGCTAACTTCCCCACCCCCTTCTTCCCTCGACCAAGGGTGGGGACCGGAACCCCCCTTCACAGACAAAGCACATCAACGCGAACACCAAGTAATGACGACAGTTCCCTCCGAACCTCCAAATCATAACCACGATGGGAATCTGAGCCGTTGAATGGTTCTGGCCCCGCGCCTCATCCCTCGGGTGTCAAATGGTAAATGAGCAGTGGAAACAGACTCTTCCCCTCGCCCCTTTCCCGCACCTTCTGTGGCAGCTGTTGTCCGTCTGTCCGCCTTGCAGCTCCGCCTGGCGCTCCTGGGGCTCCAGACGCCACGGCAGACTTTTAACGAAAGGGAGAGCAGAGAAGTTACAGCGACGTGAGCTTCCTCCCTCGAGGACACTCAGCTCCAGAAACTGTCCCTGCTCAGAAGACATCTTCATTCTGGCCGACATCACCAGAGGGCCCTCGCTGCTCTTCAGGCCCAATGTGCTTTGACAGACACATGGCTGTCCTGTCGAGAAGCCAGCCACATGGTTCCCAGAGCGACAAGGTGCAGGAATCCCAGAGCCATCCTCACTTGTCCATCAAAGGCGGCCACGTGGGCGGACCCCGGCGTGGGTCTCGGGGAGCGGTCCGTCACATTCCCTGACGGCTGCCACCAGGGCCCAGAGGCTGGCCCCGTTTCAGAAAGAAGTTCACGGTTATGCTACAGTAAGTCACGGCAGGCTCCCACAAATCAGGCCGTATGCTTTAACCCAAACCCAACAAAACTGTCGTTCAGATTCTGGCCACACTCTCCCTAAACGAAATTTTAAAAGGAAGACTGGAGGCGCCGTGTCAAACTGTCAGATGACCACCGTCGTCACCCTCGCTCACGTCTTGCTCCGGACACGTGCCTCGCTGCCTCGCCCACTCGTTAGTCAGGGTGCCGTTAACGAAACAAGCTCCGCCATCTAGCCTCGTCCAGATCAATGCAGAAGCACTGAAGTCCGGGTACAGCGACACATCGGGACAGGCACGAAAGCTTCCGCGGGCCCCAGATCACCACTCAGGAGGTCGGCCTGTCCTGAGAGCCACTCTGGGCCGATGAAGTCTTCCTCCCACGATACCGCAAGCTCCAAGGACAAGCTGAAACCTCTGCTTTGCACCTATGGGGTTCACAGTACAAAGGGGGGCCAATAACTCCAGACATTACTCTTTCATGTGGTACCCGATATTCACGAAAGTAAAAGAAAATACAGTTGATCCTCATTATCCACAGATTCTATATTTGCAAACTTGCCTATTCACTAAAACTTTTGGCGTCTTTAAACAGAAACACGCGTGGAACAAGGTTCTTTATTGATGAGTCGATGACGATGTTGAGCAGAGGCTCACAGGAGCTGTAACCCCCTGTGTCCCCTGGGAGCGACGGTTCGGTAGCCGCTAATCCAGTGTTCACATGGACATGAAGACGGCTGTCACCACGCAGGACGGGAGTGACAGAAGCATACTATAACGGTGTCCCCACCCCGGCACGGCAATGTGAGAAGCTGACGTGAAGGTGGGCTGCGAGATCAGGCGGACTGGGAACCAAGTGATCGGAACTCGAAGACACAAGCGACCTGACGGTCCCCGGAATGCAAAGCATCGGCCATCTGGCTTTGGAGGTGCACGTCACTCATCGTGTGAGCTGCTAGCGGTGGGGGCCGCGGTGCCTGACTGTCTGGTGTCCACCGCCATCGGCAGACACCTTTCCGAAGTCCTCTCAGAGCGAAAATGAGGCCCCTCAGAAATAGAAATCTGAACAATTATTGGGCATGAGGGACCACAGGCCAGAGGCAGGGTCACTTGCCGAGTGCAAGCTGAGCCTTGGCTGCTTCAACTCTGTCGAGCTCTCATTACGTCATGGGAACCAGACCCCCGGCTGCTGCATCTGCTAACGATTCTTGCTCCCTCGATTTCAGAGATGATTACAGTCCAAAGAGCTGATTGCGTCTCATTACACTTGAGATCATATATCCCTGACAACCCAGGCTATTAACTTGAACCTCCAAATACCAATGCCCGTCACACGTGGACCCTCTGACATATTCCCATCTGGCACGTGTTGAATAAAAAAGTGTTTTCTCACTGCAGAGCGTATAAAGGAGGCGAAGTTCAACTGGTACGGACCGGGAAAGTCTCATCTTAACCTCATTGAGTCACGTTTAGTATGTGGAGGTCTTTAACATTCACAAACAAAACAATCCCTAAATGCCAAAGAACAAAAAGGTCCAAAGCCCTTACTTTTGCTTCTAGATGGCCCCTCAGCTCTTCTCCAGCTCCTTCTCCCCTTTCATCATCCAAAGAACTAAAACGACTACCTTTTAGAATGGAATCGGCTTCCTTTTGAGCCACTTTCCTTCTTTTATGATGGGGGAAAAAAAAAATATTGAGCCTCTTCCTCCACTCCACCCCCGCACTGTTAGCTGTCCACGGAAAGTGAGCAGAAATTGTACAAATAGTTCACATGTCTTTAGACTAAAAAAAAATACTGAGAAACAATGTTTACATACCGTTTCTCGAGGTCAGGAAGAATAGTTTCTACCGTGATCAGCAGAAAATAAGTTAGTAGCCTCCACGAATGTATTCGTACCGAAAACCAGAATCCTCTATCAGAGCGATAAATCACACTCCAGAGTTATAGATGTGAGTCAGGCACCAGAATTTTTATTTCCCAGCATCGGACAGGGTTTTCTCTCGCCTCCACCCCGAGGCTACAATTATTGCAAAGTAACCACACATCTCCCAGAGTTTCCTGGTTAGTTAGTGTACAGTCAGTTATTTCTAGAAAAAGCACCAAGGCTGGGAGGCATTGTGCCCACACGAATGGGCCAGAACAGGAAAAAGTTCTCAAACTGGAATCGAGCGATCCCGTAATGAGAAATTATGAGAATTAAACAGAAAAAAAAAAAAAAATGACTACTCCATCTGGCTTTTCAGCCAAACTGGCTCTGAAAAGTCCTTGACCTCTGGGAGTACTAGATGTTAAGATGAGGACACGTGTATGTAAGTTAACTGGGGGCTTTAAAGAGATTCAGCGAGAGGAAGAGGCTTAAGCGCCACTAAAATTCTGAACCGAAAAACAGAGAAATGGCTGGTATCTGAATAAAACTTACAGAAGACCCCTTGGGAAGAGAGAGTGGGTCGACAGGGGACGCTATCTGGACAGCCTCCGCTGCACACGACACGGAGGGGGAGCCGCAGGAGCTGTAGGACCGCAGAGAAGGGGCGTCCAGAGCATCAGTCTCTGTCCGTCAATTACGGCAGGAGCGGCTCCTGGCTTCCGAGAAGCCCGCAACTCCAGGACCTCAATCGGGGCATAAATTCTAATTAAAGTAAATCTTCCTGAGTTCCCTGCAGACTTTCCATGTGCCAGCTCTATCTCTCAGCCCGCTGGAGTGTCTTGCTACCCAGCTTGACAAAGAACTACCCAGCCAGAGAGAGAAACACGTGTCGCAGTCACACTGTTGGCTTGCAGGGACCTTTAATCTCTCTTCTGCAACAGGTTGCAAGTAATTGCTTCCGTAAAGACAGGCATCAGTCTCTGGGTGCAGGTGAAAATCAGGATTGGGCTGGGGAAGAGGCAGGGGTGATTGGAAGCAGAAAAGAAAGCATAACGAAATGGGAAAATTCAAAGCCCGAACTTCCAGGGGAATTCGAGATTCCAGAGAGGAGAGAAGGCTGAGAGAGAAGAGGAACATTCTGGTGCAGGCAGCACACAATTAGGGACACCTGTGAGTTTGGAAGCTAACGGAAAGCAGATGTGCCCATGGCATTGGCCTTCTGTCCCTCCAGCCCAGGCCCTAGGTGGCAGAACTGTGCCCCCAAACCACAGAAGGGCTGGAGGAGAGAAGGGAGGTCTCAGTTGGCCCAGCTGCAATAACAAAGGCTGAAGGGTCGAACCAGGAAAACTTTTAAAAATAAACATTGTGATTCAAAGCAAGGGGAAACCCAGCGCTGGGGAGCTTCAAGAAGCAGGGGACCTCACCAGACATCATTTTAAAACCATTTGGAACTTGCCTTTCATTGAGGCATTTGAATGACAACAGAGGCCTGCCTGCCGAAAGAGGCAAGGATCAAACACAGAAATCCTCAGATGTCCCCACTCAGGGCTTCTACAAAAGGACTAAACTGGCCTTTTATCTCCCCGTGAAAGGCTCCTTAGTCCCCGGTAAGCCTCAGCGCCCCCAGACACTGGAAGTTTCCAGAGTCTTAACACCGTCACCCCCTAAATTCTCCAAATCGACCCTAGCAAATCAGCCCAACTCCAAACCTAATTCAGAGCTTTGGTGAAATAATCGGTTTCCGTGTTGGTACTAAAAACAAAGCCTGCTGCTTCCAAGCCGATCCCTGGAAGTCTAAATCACGGCCCCCAACTCGCCAAGTTGCTGAAAAGGGACAGAGAACGTGTCACCCACGACGGTGCTACATGCTCCGTCTTCCTCAAGGGAATGTCTGCAGAGGCTCCTCGGAGTAGAAGTGGCACCATGACTCCGTTCCACGTGTAGCGTGGACATGGTTTGTGTGGGTTTTAACCTTTCTGAGTTTCTTCTGCTATGAAAGCAGGATCATAGCAGCGACCCGACTACAGGCAAGGGATGAACTTCCGAAACTACGAAGCCACGTTCTGGCTCAAAGTTGGTGCTGAAGATGATCATTACAACAACTGTGTCACCCTACAAGCCTGAGTCCATAAGCCCAGCTCTCTGTTCCCAGTCGCTTAATCTACAAAACACAGTCAGTGTGTTGGACGATTTTCTGTAATGCCTGTTTCAGCTCTAGAAAAACCTAGTTGTCTGGGAATTCGGTTTCTTCTCCTATACTTTGCAACTGCAAAATGTCGTGATACTATACTTATCACGACATTTTTTCCCTCCTAGCAACTCCTCCAAGAAAAAAAAAAAAAAAACTAAAAAACTTCACTTTGATGCCCTCAGTAGCGTACAGGACCACACGATTTGAAAAGGTCACAGGAAAAGTTTTTGACATACAAAAGGCAAGGAAAACGTATTTTCTAATAATCAGCATTTCTGCTTCTATCTGATAATGGGGAAGAGCAGTGATATGTGACGAAGTGTAAAGGTCCAAAGAGCTGATGACAGATGGGTCTGATTTTTTCCCTAGTGACAGCAGTTTTGTTCTAAATCTTCAAACCTGCTACCTTCTAAAAAACTGATCTGACCAGTCTTGCGATCTTCCTCAACGTCTCAGGATAACGTAGGAAGTCTACACATGAAGTAACTGCCTGAAACTGATGAGCATTTGCCAAGGAGGTGCTTTCCTCACATTTTGAATGGCTCTGCTGTGGAAGCACATCAATAATAAACGCGTTCGTGAGACCTGGAGGACCTCTCCCACGCGTGGTCCAGTGCGTAAATTCAGGCAGCGTGTGTCAAGTTGCCCATCAGAACCCAGACGCAGCCACAATCTGCTCTGATGCTGCGTGACATGTCCACAAGCGGAGCCTCCGGCATTAACAGCAGGGAGGCCAAGCGCTGAGTCTCCATCTTTAAAACCACGTTTGCTAAGAAACGTATCGCAGAAAGCCCTGAACTGCCATGGGTAGCAGTGTCAATTGCAATCATCAGCATTTGGGCAACCCAGTGACAGCTAACAGGCAGCTATAAGAAGCTGCGACGCTCGGGCAGGGAGACCCAGAGATGTACATATTCTACAAGCAGATTTGTATCACCAGTGACATCCTTCAAAGCCTCACAGGATACGCTCACCTTCAGTTAGGAGAAGGAAAGCTATGTTAGATGACAACTGATTCCCATCATCTTAGAAGACTCAGCCCTCAATTCGATCTGTTTTTATAAGATAAAATATGGACCAGGAAGACTTTCATCGATGCCAGAGACGATAAATAAATAAATTGTGATTATATGTTATATATAGTGCATAAGGTTAATAACTAATATATAATGCTGGAGAAGTCCACATGACAAGCTACAGGCAGCCACTAGGAGCTGAAAGAAGTCTCTGGCAAGAAAATGAAGCCCTCAGTCCTGCACACACGAGGAAATGAATTCTGCCAACAACCCAAGTGATCTTAGAAGCAGGTTGTGCCCCAGCCAAGCCTTCAGATCAGACCCTAACCCCAGCAACTGCCCTCGATTGCAGCAATGCGGAGAACCCAGCTAAGCCACATCCAGACTTCCAACCCACAGAAACAGTGAGATCATGAGCGTGTGTTCTTTTATGTCACTCAGCATGTTATAATATTTTTATACACTAATAGAGAACTGATGTAGACCATTAGAACTCAAGCTGTTCAATATAGAGTGACACAAGTAATTTCATTTAAAATAAGTTTATATTATAGTTTATTCAACAGAACTGGTCTATTATAAATTACAAATATATATATTTTTAATGCCTGATTTTAATAAGATTATTTTTAACTATAGCACAAAATCAAGCATTGTGGATAGCTCATCCGCATTTCCATTCGCCACTCTATAGTAGTTCTAAAGGTAGCAAGGCCTCGACCATATAAGAGAAATAAAGTTGCATAAGATGAGAACATCAGTATTTGATCATTACTAACCACAGCTAGTTCAATTATAGAGCACCGTACCAAATACCATTAAAGTCTATTTTCAAAATCCCAACAGGTCTTATAAAACACCCAAGAGCACGCACGAGCAGATTTGGATTTTGAAGTTAGCCACAGTATAAATGAAGGATCTGGTTGTTCGAACAGGCACGAGCAAGCTATTTCTAAATTGTGTTATGTTAGTAGCTCACGAGTTAGAACAGTTGTCAGTGAAGTCACAAGAGGACATGTTAATAAAACCATGAGTGTACACTTTTATATCTTCCCCAGAACAAAGCAGTTCATATTGAAGCAAATATCTCACTATGTCAACACATCCTAGAGGTTAAATATATTCCCAAACACGAAACAGTCCACAGAAGTGCAATTAGTCTGTTGGTGATGGCGTAACAAACAGCCACAGATTGGGTGGCTTAACCAACAGGAACGTACTTCTCACAGCTATGGAGGCTCGCATGCCAAGATCAAAGTGCCAGCCGATACCGTCCTCAGGCATGTTCTCTTCCCACTTGCAGACGGCCACCTGCTCACTGTGTCTTCACATGGCGGAGCGAGAAGCAGCAAGCCCTCTGGTGTCTCGGTGTCTCTTCTCATAGGACCCCACCGCCATGACCTCGGCTAAGTCTAGTCACCTCCCAAAGAGCCCCATCTCCAGACACTTCACATTAGGAGTTAGGGCTTCGTCGTTCGAATGTTGGAGGAGACACGATTCAGTCCATAGTGATGAGTACTAAAGTATTTTTCAAAAGCATGTGTATGAGTTAATTGAAATATGATTGGTATGTTTAAACACGTGATTTCAATCTGTCTTCTGTCAAAGATCCTAAAATATTCATGTAATGAAATATACAGTACTAGACATCCAAGTAGGAAAATTTTGCTGCTTACTCAAAGCGAATGTGTTCCATCACATCTTCGTTTTGGGAGGGAGACGGGGGAAGACGTTTTCCTCATCTTGACATGTTTATCAATTTGAAACAGAACCCAAATGTTCCCAGTTTATATTTTCTAGCTCCTAGAAATTATGGAATTCCTTATTTCATAAAATTCATTATTCTTTTGTCACTAAAAGTATACAATACAATCAGAAGAAAATAAATACTATATTAAAGCTATGTATTCCTCTCCTGATAAGAAACTGATACGCTTTCGTCTTTTTTTGAATAGCGTTAGCTTATTTGTTCCTTTAAGACTTACATTTGGTTGGTCAATCTATTATTTACCTTGCTGTTCTTACAAAGAGTAAGTCGACGATTAGTCCTTCTGTTTGCTGCCTGAGATCTCTCTAAACCTTGCTGAACAAGTAGCATATGGCTTCTCGTAGGACCCAGCACCAAAGATGGCTAAGAAAACTGAACACAGACAGTCTCACTATATTTACATCACTCGTGAAAATGCTTATTTCCTCAGTCATGGGCTTCTCTCATTTACAGTCATGCATTTAGCATGGAGATCTCTTAGCTATTAAATGGTATGTAAAAGCTCTTTTGTGAGAACCATGCGGTAGGAAACTATTTGGGTAAAGCAAGAAGAACTCAACTGATGATGGAAAGGCTGAATCCTAGATATTACTTCAGACTTAGTCTCATTCTCCTCAAGGTTCACATAGAGAATAAGAAAGCTCACTGAACTTTCCAGAATGTCCTAGAGGCGTGGGAGAACCAAAGGCCATCACTGAGGACAAAGCAACTGCTTTATCATCCTCTACGTATTTCTATCGCTATGATGGTCACGCTGCTACATCCAATCTCGGCTTAAGGAGTGCAGGCTGCCGTGACCAACTTCAGCCCCCAGACTTCCCCTCAATCTGGCGCTAGCAGCATCTGTGCCTCAAGCCTGAACCAAATGTAAGTCTTCCAAAACCAAGGATACACCTGATACCCGAGCTCTCACGAAGACTCACCTGGCGGGGAACTCTCTTATTTCAAATAAGAAGATCGTATTTGGGAAAGACAACACCTGAGAGAAAGCAGAGTAAGGAACCCAAGGTGAGGAAAGGCTTCTGAAAAATAAAAGTTCATTGAAACCCCTGAAGGAAGAGATTGAGGTTCGATGATAAGCTGCATTTGAAAGAGTTGCTTTAGATCCAGAAGGAAACAAAACCACACATGAGCTTCTGGTACCGTCTAAATAGTAAAGGTTGTCACAGCCTCTTGGGGAAAGGACGGGAGGTCAGGACAATTGACTGATAATTAAGCATGATTTTCCTAGCAAGTTGATTTTATTTTTTTTTTTTTCTAAATTTAGTTGCAATCATTCTATAAAGAAAGGATTGAAGTTAGCAGTGGAGCAGCTACAAAAATAAACCGGCCAGAATCTAGACCATAAAAAAAAAAAAAAAAACAAAAAACTTTTTAAAAAAACTCTGGGGCTAAAAATGGACGTTCTCATTTTGCCTGCAAAATTATAGGCTTGGCAGGTGCTCCGGGCCGGCAAGGCCTCCACTGCCAGTGTCCCCAAGCAGCTTGCTCTCCTCCAAAGGAGCTACGTGACACGAAGTGACCAAGTGCATTTAATGTTTAGGTAGTAGATACTGAGGCCACCAAAGCTGTTCCAGACCAAAGATGTAACACATCTTTGAAAAATCAGTACTTTCCCTGTGTATACTTTATGACGTTGTTTATGTTGTTGCTGCTGTTGATGAACTACACTCCAAAAGCAAGACCCGTCCAAGTCTTTCAAAATCAGAGATGCTGTAGCAGATTTTCTCAGCGTCAGCAGTCGGCGGTACTGACGCTTGGGGGCACTTGTCTGTTGTGGGGCCGTCCTGGGCCCCATACGCTGGATGAGCAGCGTCCCTGTCCCCCAAGCTCTAGATGCCAGCAGCGCCCAGCACTGCCGCCCAATTTGTGTAAACAAAAAAGTTCTTTAAACATCGCCAAGAGTCCTCCAGGGAGCAAAACCGGCCTGTCTGAATTACTGTGTTAGATCCACATAATGGTATCACTTGCAAAATGCAGGCATTGAAAAGTTTACGGTAAATCTGTTTGCTGTCCTCAAACTATCGTTTCAGTAAAGAGTTATGGGGGGCGGGGGGTGGAGAGTAAGGGCCAGAATAACACCTAAGCCCCTGTCTCTAATAAAGGGTATGCATACATATGGACATTTCCTTCTCCTTAGAAAATCTCTGGAAAGAAGCATAAGACACAGTTAAACCATGCTTGCCTCTGGAGAGGGGGTTCTCATTTACTCTTCTACCCTTTGAACTGTTTGCAATACTGTTTTCCTTATCAATCATTTAAAATATAACTTTAATAACCATATTTTTAAAAGGATAATTTTCACTATATTTTTATTTTATATTTTAAGAAAAAGCTAGGGTTTTCTTCTTCATTTTGTACTCAAATTGGAGTTGAAATGGGGTTCTCAAATCCATTTGAACCCCCAAAACCTCAAATAGGGGAGACATGTCCAAAGGCTCAATGTCACCACCGAGGCCAGCCTCAGTCAGCCCTGGCCTTGGGGCCTGGTAACTGTCACTGCCCGTGTTGGGTGGAAATCAGGAGAAAACATGGGGGGGCCGTGACGGCGCCCACAAGCGAATGCTTGCTGTGTGGCAGGCCTAGCCCGGGCCTCATTTAGGACAGACGCTGGCAGCAAGTCTGCAGCCATCTGGGACCAGAGGCTTGCTGCAGCCGCCTGCGCGTGCGCGTGTGTGTGTGTGTGGGTGTGTGTGTGTGGGGGGGGCGGGGTGGGGGGGGGCGGATGTTGCATGTGTTCCCTTGTAGTCCCCCCAAAACCCTTCATCACCTCATTCGTTTCAGGAGTCCCAGATCCATCATCCAAAAGTTGCTCTAAGGCTGTGTGACATGAGGTCACCGGTAGTCTCCCCAAAACCTTTCGTGACCTCATTAGTTTCAGGAGTCCCAGTTCCATCATCCGAAAGTTGCTCTAAGGCTGTGTGACATGAGGTCACCGATTTAGTTCCGGGTTCTGATTCCCCATCAGAATCACTAAGGAAACGTACAAATGCAGGGTCAGAACCTCTAGGTATGGGGCCTCAGAGTCTCAGTTTTACCAAGTTCCCAGAGGACTCCTATGACATTTCCTGCTTATTTGTGTTTCTCTTACTTTCGGGTTAAAATCAGAGTCTTACATAAAACACAGGGACTTTCCCAAGGGCTAAAAACCTGAGGGCGTTCCACGGACCAATCTTGAAACGGGGGAAAAGAATTTATTCACCAATAAAGAAGCATTTCAATCTCCCGCAATGTGATATGTACTCAACTACAGTCACAATATCATTGGGCTGAGTGCCATGTAGATATTTAATTAAACTGCTTCAGGTCCTCGGGCAAAAGAACCAGTCACTGCCTGGGGTGCCAAGGTGACATCTGGGCAGGTGCTCAAAGCGTGAAAAGTGCACGAGGCACAGTGAGAACAGACAACTTCGGCGAGAAGTTCAGAGTGAATGAAGTGGCGAGCAGCCCCCCAAGTTAAAGGACCCTAGGCTGCTGACCGGAAGGCCTGGCCCACCCCTCAGCCTGAGCATGCAGGCCCATTTCCTCCTCACACTAGGCCCCTGACCCTTTTCTTAGAGCATTTCCTTTAGAAAACATCATTTTAAATCCTTTCTCGGCCCCCTTGTTCGCCCAGCCTCTTGCAGGCTTTACAGCCCAGGGCTGTTTTTCTCAGGGACCTGGGAGTCATCCTTTTGAAAGGAAATCGTCAAAGAAGAGGGAGCCTCTATCTCTCAGTCTCTGTGGGAGGGAAGGAGCCTGACTTCAGTCAGCGCCAATTAGCAAACACAGGTGGCCCGGCCACAATGGCCAAGCTTCCTCCTAAAACCCTCCAGGATTGTTCCGTGCGCTCGCCACGGTGCTTAAAACTCTCCAGCTTTTAGTTTGTTTCAGCGGAACAGAGTTCGACGCTCTCCGCCCTTACAACAGTCTTCAGTAAAGTCCTCTCTACCTGTTTACCTCCTCCAGTGCGATCTTTCACGTCATCCAAGTAACTTGCTATAAGGAAAGTCTTTCTTACTTTTGTCTCAGAGGCAATGGGACAGCAGTGAGATCTGGGGGCGCAAGGATCTGGGTGGCTGTCTCAGGGCTGATCTGGTGACCAGTGTGAGCATTTGGAAATGGGATTCAATAGAAGGAGTAAGAGGGGTCAAAGAGGTGCCCCAGTGAATGAATTACGCCTCGATCTATCACCGGAAAAGATGGGCCAGTGTATTTGTGGGCTGGCAGTTATTTATGACATAGCATTTGGTGGCTCACTATTAGAGACGGGGTGTGAAAGAAAGGGTAGCATTTCGAACATTCTGAGACTTCTAGCTTAGGGGACTAGATAAATGTATTTATAGACAAAGAAAAGGAAACCCAATCACCAAAAAGTCATTAAATGAATACAATCTGCTCTTATGTTACTATAAAGTCATTATTTTCCACGTTTATCATAAATATTTCGGAGTTAATGATCTGGGTTTGGTTTCACCCGGGTGCTTGGCTGATTTTACTCATTCCTCCTCTTCCCGCTCTGCGTTAAATAACTGGCATCCACTCCGAGCAAGCATTTCTAAAATACTTTTCAAAGTCACTGCCAAGGGGGAGACTGTGTTTTCAGGCGGGGATGACTCGGATTCATCACAGGAGCAGGCAGATGCGAGGCAAAAGGAGATTCCGACTTGGCAATCCCGGGGCAGGGACGCGCGTCATGATGCCGAGTGAGCGCCACACGACCACGGGCGAAGGCGTCCTCAGAATGGCTGTCCCCCCAAACCAAGCCTCTTCCCTTTTGCATCTCATGAGCCACATAAACAAAAGGACCCGGACACAGGAACAGGAAGACGAGCTGCATGAATGGTCCCGAGACTGGAGGGGCGTCTACTTATTCCCGGAGGGCGACTCCTGGCGCTCCCCACGTCCACGGCCGGCAGTCTAGGGCACCGGCTGGAGGACTCCAGGCTGAACTTGGCCTTGCTACGTCGCAGCACTCCCCAGCGAGCCAAGTGGGCACACACGTGGAAAAAAGTTTCTTTGTTTCCTGGCACAAACTAGAGGGCTATAAGCATGGGTGGCTTTCTACCTTGACAGAATTTGGTAAGTAAAGCCCCAAGGAGACGCGGAGCCAGAATCAAGCCAAGGCAGGTAGCACAGCTCCACGCCCGGAGGTGGGAGCCAGGGTGGGCGGGGGGTCTGGCAGGCCCGAGCCCGCCCTGGCCCAACGTGGGCCTGGCATCGTGCCTGTGGGAGGCTGGTTCCTTCTGCGGAATTCCTCAATGTTACAAATAAGGGAACGCGCTGCCCTTGAAAGTTTTACAGGTTTTTTTTAAGTAACACTATTTGGGGCCCTAAAACTTCAAAGTCCTTTTGCTAACAAAGTCCACCTAATCCTTACAACACCCTAGGGAGCTGGGTAAGCAAACAAGTATGGTTATTGCCATTTATAGGGCACAGAAAGAGGTAAGAAGCTGTGCTCGGGGCCATTGGAAGATCGGCATTGCTCACATCTGGGTAACCGAGGCCAGAACCAGAACCGCAGGCTGCCCCTCGCCCCGCTGACTCAGGCTGCCACGAAAAACACAGGAGCGTCAGCTTTGAGTCTGTCATTACTCAGAGGGGAACTTGTGATTAGATTTTATTTAAAATAAAAGGAGTCGACATTGTTTTTTGGTGCAGCTTTAATAACAGTAGATGACAGTAATTCTGCCAAATTAGAACTGTCTGACGTGAGATGCTGGCAGATGCCCCGTTACTGAAATGTAGACCCTACAATTTCAACTAAGCTCACCTACGCCTCATCCCTTGACGGTGGCCTCTGTGTCCTACTGTTTCCCATGGCAACCTAAAAAGTTCATCTACGAGTTCCCAACTTTCCTTAGTGTTTTCTTCAGCTTCCCTTAAATAAATTATAATATTTTTCGGACTATCTCGTTATTGTAATAAATTTTGGAAAACACAAAAAAGAAAAAAGACGTAACCGTGGTGAGTGGTGTCTTGGTGGTGGGTCATGATTTCTGGTAACATCTATCTAGGGGTGTGGTCTACCTGTAAATTTCTGTGCATGTGAATTCACTTCTATTACGTAAAATTGGGGTTACTCTACCTATTTTTACCCAAAGCCTTGACTATTCAAAAATGGGGTTTAAATGGCCACAAAGCAATCCCTCAAAGGGTAGCATCCATTTACTTGGCCAGTCCCTAACTGCTGGATATTTTGGTGGTCTCCAGTTACTGCCATCTCGAGGCCACGTAAACAGAAATCTTTCTGATTATTTCCTCAGGACAAACTTGTGGAAGATAAGTCACGGATTTAAGGCATTTATACATATTTGAAGCTTTTCACACATACCACATTGTTCTCCAGAATGCTGGATCAATCTCCACTTTCGCCTGCTTTACTAGGTTAATTTTTCTGACCCCTCCAAATTTTCTCTACTGCCGAGGGCTTAAGAGCGCCATTGGGTTGCAAAGCAAGGCGAGAGGTTTTGGCATCAAGCCATGTTTACTGAAAGTGCAGATTTTAGTTAGACGGAGCGCTTACTGGGAATGGCGAGGGAGAGCTGCCAGAGAAGAGAGAGAGCTGACCGTTCTCCATCCCCCCAAAAGCCACCACCATTCGATAAGCAACTGCAGAAAACACCTCACTTATAGGGAGGGAGCCCTGGCAGGAAACCTGTCACATTCCTCATGTGAGAAAAATGAGGCTCAAAGAGATTCGCAATCTTGTTTGTAAGCGAGGAAGCCAGGGTGCCGGCCCCCCGCTGTCTGCTCCATCCCACTGAGAGGTAAATGGCAATCCTACAAGTGCTGGGGACCCTAGCAGGGTGAGCAAGAGGCTCTTCTAGTTCATGGCAACTGTCGCTGCTTATCTTCCAAGCTACCAATGGCAGGAAAGTTTTCAATCCCGGATCCCAAGCAACTCCCAATAGGCGTAAAACCAAAGCAGCCTCTGCAGACCCTCAGGGATGTGTGGTATTTTTACTGAAAGCCTAAGCTGCAAATGGTTTAGAGGACAAGCTTTGAATCGGACAACTGTGGATGTTAGTCCTGACTCGGTGACTTACGGCATGCGTGTGACTTTGGGCGTGCCACCCACAACTCGTTCGCGAAATGACAGCGAGTGTGCTAAAGGAGACAGCACATGCAGAGGGCCTGGCCCGATGTCCAGGACACGGCCCATCCCCCAGAAACGGCAGTTACTAAGATGGACTTGTGAGGACAAAGCAACAGGGCCGTGAACGTGGAGCACAGGCGTCTGCCTCGGAAGAAGATGAGACAAACGCTGACCCGCACACCCGGCAAACTGGACCCTCGTGACGTCTGGGACGTCCCTGGCCTACATTTCCCGGGCAGGAGCAGTGAGAAGACTTCCAGGAGCAAGCTGCTTGCCCATGCGGTATTTGTCTCAGATGAATTCTGCCGCGATCTCGGGCCCTGGGGATGTGGACAGGGCCAGATTCCACAGCCAACTCTGTCCGACAGGCTGGGCGCCCCGAGCACGTGCTCACCCTCCGTGGGGCTGGGCGTGGGGCGGGGGTCACGACGGAACCCCCGCTGTGAGGAGTGAAGCACGTGACACTACACGAGCACAGGTTAGGGTGACAAGGCCTGGCCCATAAGAAACAAGAAAATGAATTGCAGGTGTCGACTGCAATTGCCCTGTCTTCCTGGCAGAATCCCACCTCCCCACTGAAACTGCCAAGGGCCATGTGGTTTCTCCGGCCAATGAGATGTAAACAGAAGGGCCCGTGTCCCTCTGAAGCCTTTAGAACAAGTCAGGGCTCAATATTCCCATGTTCTCTTCCTTCCCATCACAATGACCAGCGACGCTCCAGGTGACAGCAGCCTCGGAAGTCGGCCTGCACGCCACAAAGAGCATCACGCGGAGCAGAGCCTCTGCCAACCCTGGACGCACAGGGGGCATGAATGAGAAACAGACACTCGTTTGAAGTCAGAGATCTGGGGCTTCTTGTTACGTAGCCTGGCCTGCCGACTGATGCTGATGCGGCTATAATCGGCCATTCTGCTCAGTAGAGCTGGAAAAAAGATCGTAGCTTTTGACCAAATCATTAATAATAATGATTTTGAGGACAGATTTCTCAATTAGAGGAGGTGGCTGAGGAGAAAGGCTTTTCCGGAGCACTGGGAAGCCGGAGGCATGAACCTCATTCAGGGTCTCATGGGAACAGACTCTGCCTCGTCCCTGGGAGAAGATCCACCTGTGGTGAGGCTGAGTTTAATTTAGGAGCCAAGAGAACCCAATTCCCCACTCCCAGAGATCACACCCTAAGTCTACACGAGGGGTGACGTGGGTGCCCAGAGGATGAACGAGGGGTGAGGTCTAAAGACAACCGGGCTAATTCCTCAGTTCCCGTAGGATGCCGCCCGCGGCTGTCCCCGTGGCACTGCCCAGCGGGGCAGCTGAGAGAAACCTCATTAGGGGAAGCTGGACAGATCTGGTCCCGCCCACCAAGCAGCTCCGCTCCCCAGGGTTTCTGTGTCACTGACTGAGTCAGGCAGGGACGGTGTGGCCTCTTCCCGCCAACCCATAGCCACCAGAGACAGGAAATGCTTCAGTGCCAAATTTAGAACTAGCCATGACTTCTGGAAATTCAAAAAGGCTGTTGCCAAAGCAACCGGTCTGGGATTTGATGAGAATAAGCAAGAGATATATATTTCTTAAATATCCAAAACACACAGCATAACAAAGTGCCATAAGTCATGTGTATTATGTTGAATAAAGTTTTCTCAACCAGTAAGTCTGTATGCACTCCCTTTAACAAGATTCATTAAATACCTAGCTGAAAGGTACAGTTACAAGCAAACACATTTACTCAAAATTAAATGCTCTGTGTAACATCGTATTTCCAATTTCATTTGGAAGAATTCAAGAAAGCAGGAAAGTGACAACTTGCTACCCTTAGTGAAATGACGGCACGCTCTTTACAGTGAAGGATCTATGTAAACGATCGACAACGGAATGGTGCATTTTCTTAATTTATTAAAAAAAGCTATCGACTCGCTGCTTTTGTCTCAAAAGACAGACAGCCAGTCGTACATTTCGTAAAGGCATCTTTCCTTCAGGAAATTTTCCTTCCAGTTTTTCTCTAGAAGCTTGGCAGTGCTTGGTTTTGTTTTTCTTCTGTCTGCCTTCTGAGCATACAAACGGCATCATATACGGCTCGAGTGGAGGTTCTAGGTTTGGGTTTTTGTTATTTTAGGGCACCCCGATAACACCACGTGACTTAGGAAGTCAATTCGGCGATGTGAGAACAAGGTACCCAACGAGCAGTCCCCGCCCTGTGTTGGAAGAGCAGAGTGGGTCCTGTGGACGCTGTGTCGCATGCTCCCACGGGCTGTTTGTTCTGCAGGCACTGAAATCACCCCGAGCTTAGTCTGGAGCACCCGCCTGAGGAATCGTCTAGAGCAGCGGATCCTGAGGGATGTGAGAAGCAGGAGGGGAGCGGGAAGCAGCCAAAGAAAACTGCCTCGCTGTAACTTTTATCGCTTCCAGATACGTTCTTAATGTTCTCACGAGCCTTTTCTTCTTCGTCGTGCCGTCTGCATTGATCCACTGCAGACAATTTATAAAAGTACGAAATAATAAAGAAAAGAACCATGCACAATTGGACCACCCAGAGATGACGGCCATTATCATTTTGATGCATTTCGTTCTGGTCTTTTATCTAGTCATAATTATTTTTTACAGAATTAGTATATATATATATATACACACATATATATGTATACATATGTGTGTATATATATATACTAATTCTGTAAAATTATATATATGTGTAAACATCAATTCTATTTAAATTTGTATGTGTGTATATATATATGTGTATATATATAAATACACACACATAAATTTAAATAGAATTGATGTTTATTGAATAAGATATGTATAAGATACATTTCCATGCACATAAAGTGAAATCCTCTAAAAGCATGATCTTTAACAACTGCAAAATAATCATGTTATTTATTCAGCCATTTCCTTACTACTGGCCATTTCTGTGCTCCACGTTCGAAGTCGTTCATTTGGTTTGGTTTGGTTTCGTCTTTTCCCATAATTAACACAAATGATACAAGTCGGCAAGGAAAGGATTACCAGGTCCCCTAGTCATGTGAAGGATTTAAGATACCAATAAAAAACTTTAAAAATCTACTCGTAAGTAGCTGTTTTAGAGCTCACGACACAAACGTTTAAAAACGAGGGGACCGGCGGAGCGTGTGTCGAGGACGGCGAGAGGAGACAGCTGTCCCGGGGTGAAGAGTTCAGGCCCTGGGGGCAGAAGTGACGCCTCACTGAGTCAGCGCCCTCCCTGCGCACCTGGCAGAGGCCACGTCTGAACACGGCACGCAGGGCTCGGCTGGGCCGCAAGGCAAGTTTAAGCCTCAACGTCCACAGGTTAAAGGGATTCGCAGACAGAAGCCAGACATGCAGGGACAGCAGCCGTGACAGACAGGAATCAGAGGCAAGGACAGACCTTCCCACCAGGAAACAGGAGTCTGCCGTGAAAAAGACCAAGGCGTGTCTGTTCCTTATCTTTTTCTTTTTCTGGCATTTCATCTGAATGTAGAAGATTTGCTCATTTACGAAGTCCTTATGAGAGGAAACGCCCTAAGGTGTGGAATTAACCTTCTGCCCTCTCTCAGAGAACTGGATTCACCCGACATCTCAGAACCAGTTCCATCATCAGAGCAGAAGTGGCTGCTCCACTGTGCACAGTGGGGAAGCTGCAAGACGTAGGGCCGTCTGCGTCCCGCCAGCTGGACCCCACTTCCTGTCCTGTCTTCACTCTGGCCACACCCATCCACCTTGGCCAACTCTCGTGAGCCATGAGAGCCTTAACCCTATAGCCGGCCCTGTCCTGTCTCAGGAATCTCGCATACTGGGACGTTGTACCTCTCCTGCACGGCTGGTCCCCTCGTCCTTCACATCTGCTTTTCAATGTCATCTCTTCAGAACGGCTCTTGTGGACGGCCCTGTCAAATCGTCACTCCACCCACATCCTCCATAGCGGTCATCTCAATTTTAGTGACATATCCGAGTCTCTGCTCCTTGTTTGCTCTGTTTCCTTGCCTGTACTTGAAGAAGAAAGAAGCATGTACCTCGCACTCATCCACGTACTGCTGGTGCCTGTCGCATAGCAGGCTCTCTGCGAGCACATCTCAGACTGTGGCACAATAAGTTTTGATGAAAAATGCAGCTTTTAAAATACCATTTCTATTTCATAATATTTTTAAAAATTATTTCAGAAATGTGTGAAAAATAATATTTCACCAGCACAGTACCAAATGACTGTATTTCTAGTTTAGCCTAATTTTCCAGAGCAACAAACTAACTAAGAACCCCAAAACAGGTATTTTTCTTAAGTTAGACCGGAAGCTACTCTGTAGCAAGAGAAATGTGTCTTTCATATTTGTGTTATGGGTGCTCAGCACGGCAGCTGGCAATTAACAGGTGCTCAGTAAATGTATTTTCAATGAAAAGGTTTTCCACAGTAAACTAATATGCAGTGGTTATCACTGAAAACGTAGAATTACATAAAATGAAAGCCACCTTCCCTTCACCTAGTCCATGTTCTAGAGGCAGCCGATGGCCGTTCAGAGTTTTCCATCACTCGTGACCAACCGTACACGCAACGATCAGCACGTGCTGTTTGCCATCAGCTTCGCTCATTATAGCATAGATACGTTTCCACGATTGCGAAACTAGGTACGCCTCATTCTTTTTAAAGACCAGGCATTACTCCTTATTTTCTTTAACCAGGTCCCTTCTTGCAGACTCTTCTTTGATAGTAGAGTTTTTCCACTATCAAAAATAAGAAGGCAATGAACACCCTTCTACCACTGCACAATTGGATGGGAATAAATACAGGATTAACTCATAGATGTGGAATCGCCAGGTTGATTCATGTGATGGCTACTTCCCAAACCACAGCCTGGCCCTTAAGTCATATCAACCCCTGCGGACATTGGAGATTTCTCCTTTTTTATTTGTTTTAATCTTTGCCCATCTGACAAGTGAAGATCAGTTGCTAGTTTAAATTTCCTTAACTATGAGTGAGGCTGAAGGGCTTTCCATCCTGTTAGCTGATTTTTGTATTTCTCCTCTAACTCCTGAAGACAGTCCGATGCCTCCATGCCAAGCGACATGCTGAGCACTTGAGAGGGACATCAGAAGAGCAACCGCCCTCTGAGCAGCAGGCGGCGCGGGGTCAGGACTGCCGTCCACGCTCTGCCCGCGCTGGATCGTCCTGACCCCATCCCTAACCCTTTCCAAGCTTCGAGACAAAGACAATAAGCCTCATGACTTTGAAATGCGTGTCTTGTCAGTTCAGCTATTCTAATCCTCCATTGTTCTTTACCATAACTTTAACCAGATACCGTAGCACAACTTTTAGGAGTAAAAACACCTGTTGTTGTTGGAAGGTGCCAGACCCGCTGCTTCTCCCCACGAGGGTGCACCCCAAGGGTCGTACCAAGTAGGGGGATGGGACGGGCGCGGACCCTGCAGCTTGTCACCTTTTCTGAGCCTCGGTTTGCTCACCCGCAGCAACACTGACCTTGCCGGGATGCGAACGAAGTGCAAACGCAGACGTGGTCACTATCGGTGACACGAGGCCGTGCTCTCCGGGGCACGGACCCTCTCCCGGGATCGTTTCTCACCTCAGAGAAGCGCCTCTGCTCTCCATCCCCACCACGAATCGTGACCGCGACCGACTCATCTCGAGGGGCATCTCAGGCTGGGAGTCGTCCTGGCGATGGCCGGTCCCCTACTAGAGCCACCATCGCAGAAGGTTGCGGGGTGATGACCTTCACGCGCACGCATGTCATTGCCCACTGCCAGCACGGTGCCTAGCCGGCGCTCACAGAACACCCCTTAAGGGAGAGAATGAACGAAATGCCCACTCGGGGACTCTGGTAAACGCTCTGTTTTTTTTTCCTCCTTTGAAATCTAGTTAAACCAAAGTTTTCCGGAGGCTGCACTACTGATACCTGTGGCCAGACACTCTGGGGACATCCTGTGCACAGCATCCCTGGCCTCTACACTCTGGACAACACTAGCACACACATCCCAAGTCGTGACAACTGCAGATGGCTCCAGACATTGCCAAATGTCCCCTGGGGGACAAAAATCGTCCCTGGTTAAGAACCTCTGGTTTAGCCTCTCGGAAAACGACCAATTACGTTTCTGTTTATTAAAAAAAATACCATACTGAAAATTGCTTAATTTTTACTATGTTCCTGAATCCAAACCTGTTTTGAAAGCTGAGCTAATAACATAAGCTATAAATTAGCAAAATAAGTCATCCGGGCTATTAACAACAGATCGGAGAATATTCACTGCCCGAGGCAAATCAGTCATTAGCTGCTGCCGATCTAGATGGAGAAATGGCGTTAATAATTCCATAAAGGAAAGGCTGTCGACAATAAAATCTTAGGGTTATTTTTTTAGCCAATTAGAGTCGTTTTTGGTGGCAACCCCGCTGCTGTGACTACGAATAAGCCATGTGTATTCTTTAATTAATTAGGAAACTCGTTCACCGCAAATCAGGAGCGGGGACAGTGCGGTAGAAGCAGGCCCAGCTCCTGAGAGCGGCAGCCTCGTGACCCGGCCGCCTCGCGTGGAAGAGGACGTCGCGTGATCGGCGTGTAAACGAGACGTGTCGGCCGCCGCCTGTGCCGTCCCACACCTTGCTGACTTTCTACACTCGACCCAGGGCAAGGCAGGGATGAGTCACACCAGGGAGAATGTAGGTCCGCGGACGCGTGGGCAGCCGTTTAGGCCGTGAGTGACAAACCATCCCAAATTAACCACTAAGAGACAGGAAAACGGCGACACACATGCGTCTGGCGTCATAAATGCGGCATCGTCCCCGGTACACTTTGCTCACGACTTGGGGCATCGGAGCTGTGAGTCTCTGAAGTGGGCCTTTTTTTTTTTTGGCGGGGGGGTTATTGTTATCTTGGTCACAATGTGGAATGTGTGCCTGTCACCCTCTGGTTGTCAATCCAGAGTCATCTCTGAGCCCTACAGATTACGATGACCAAATTGGGAGGAAGAATTATCACTGTCGAAAAGACTATCCGAACCCACGGTTCTGCTCACTGGGACAGATTCTGCCAGATTGACAAATTCCCTGCTCCTTTTTTTCCGGTCGCTTACATCCTTAGCTCTTCCATTTCCGGTCTGGGTCTCACTTCCGTTTCTCTTTCTCTCCTTCTCCATTTCTGGATTGCACTCGTGGGTTTAGAGGCCAGACGCAGCAACAGAGGTGCTCACACGCTCGGAGTTGCCACAGAGGACAGATTCTTACGAGACCAGGCCCCACAAAAGGCCGCGGGCAAGGAGGTGCCAGTAAGAAGGTGGCCTTACCATTGACCGGTCCTCCTATCTGAACAAAGGGCACAGCCCACCCCACCCCCAAAAGAGATTTCTAAGGCACCAACGCATCTCTTGTTGTGCTGAGACTCGGGGTCAGTCAAAGCCCCTGGAAGAGGCGCGAAATGGAAATCACATCTCGAAGCATTTTTGTTTCACTGAAATTGAATTGATGGTTCAGTAAACAAAACATAAAGAGCTTCTGCTCCCCGTGAAGCTTCACTGACCCCAGAGACTATCTTCGTCAACCCTGACACTTTTCTTGTGTCTTTAAACGTGCCTGCGGTTGTGTTTGCCGAGGCCAGCGGTAGACGCAGGGGTGCAGAGGACACTGCGGGGACCTGAGGACTGACCAGGGTCCGACCTCCTGCCGCTTAGGGTGTGCGTTCACACGGCCCCCGGCAACCCCGAAGATCTTCGCCACGCGTTCATGCGTGACTCCGAGGGAAAGGGTCCTATTGCTTTAACAGCAGCGCGGGGGCCTTCCCTGGGGACCGAAGGCCCTCGATGCAGAGCAGCAGCTCGGAGGACCGGGACTCAGGGCACAGACTTTTCAGCAGAAGAAAGGAGAAAAATCGAAAGCACAGACATAACCCAGGGGGGTGTCCCCAGAGGTCGTCATTCTGGGGGGAGGTGGGTGGGGAGACAGCCGCCTGCGGGCGTCCAATGACAGTGACGTGGATTCTGGTCCCCGGAAGGGCAGGAGGGGTGGCCAGTGCTGTGCTGGCCACTGTTCGATAGTGGGCTTCCCAGACAGCTCTGATCTGTAGCGTTTGCCGGTTTCCATGGTGTCAACCACGGCCAGGTTGTCCATGAACACGGGGATGGGAAGAGATGCACAGGGCTGGAGCTCAGGAGGTGACAGGACCGACTCCCACTCAGCACGCCGCTGGCCGAGGAAGTAGATCTGAAAAGGCACCAGGCAGGGGCCCGAGGCAAACGTCCCCGGTCGGGGCACTGACGCTGCAGGACCTTCAGTCTCGACACATCTGGGCTTTATTGATCATTCATTCTAGAAAATTAAATGGAGCTTCTCCCCCTTACCTCTCTCCATTTGCCTTTATAAAAGTCTTAGGCATTTAAAATCTATCAAGAGCACATATTGACTTAGACCCAAACCTCGAAGGACCGTTCATTTTTCTTGTTTCCGTTGTTACCCTATCGTGTTAAGCACGGCGTGAAGTGATCACGCCACGAATCGGGATTCAGAAGCACTTCAGTTACGGAGAGATTCCCGTCGATGGCGTTTGGCGGAAACGACTTCCGCCGGCTCGCGCGGCGCCTGCTCGGTCTCCCTTGTCCTCCCCCCGTCGCTCCCGCCCGGTTCTCTTCTCTCCCGCTGTGCTCTGTCCTCTGCCGCCCTCCATCTCCTCTCCGCCTCCCTCACCATGTCCCTCTCTGCACCTTCGTCTCTGTCTGTCCCTCTCTCCCATCCCTGCCCCTCCTGGTCCTCTCTCCCTCTCGCCCCCATCTCTCTTCCTTTTCTCCGAGACTCTCAGGATATCACAGGTGTCCGCTTCTATCCTCAGGAAATACCTGGCAGCCCCGGTCCTGGCATCCGACCATGTTCCAAAGAGTAACACGCCAGACTGCAGAGCCGACGGCAGGGAGGCGGTGAATGGAAGCAGAGCATAAGAAAGTACCTATTACCCTCACGGACTCCACGTTATGAGCCAAAGACAAGTCCAGCGTGACACAAAGAACGGACAGACACAGGAGAGTAAATTACTAACCGCTTAAATGAAGGTAGCTGAAAACGCCTGAATGAGAATTGAGTGTTATTTCTCCTTTATTTTCGGGTTTCCCCCGGCCCTGGTATGTACTCACCAAGCCTTTACATTGCATTCTTATATATCAAAAGATTCGGAAGAAAAAAGTAAATCCAATCCAAAGACCGAAAAGCTTCAGTTACAGAATGAGTGCACTTTAAAAAAAATAAATACTCTGAGACTTAAAGGGGAGGGAAAAAAGCAGCTGGGAGGGATTAGACAAAGAATAAAGAACCTATTAAAGATGCAGATAATGTCAAGGTCGATTACTTCCTTCTGCCTGACTCGGTTTGGCCAACATGTCCATAACAGAAAGTAACGTGACCCCAAACGCGGCAATTCCTGGCAGCTAATCCTTTATTCACAGACCCATGTCCTGTAATGCAGGGGTCTCAGGAAGCACAAAATCAAAATCCTGTCACTTGAGAATAACGATGAAACGAGAAATAAAGTGTTGCTATCCACAGATTTTCTTCAGTTAAAAAAGAAACAGATTTCCAACTTGACACCATTAAAACATAGGCAATTTTATTAAGCATTTCTTTCCAAAGATTAAGGCAAAGCTTGATCCTGTTACATAAAAATGAAA
>NW_006438869.1:447185-468199 GCF_000325575.1 Pteropus alecto
AATATGTCAAAAATAATTAGCCACTGACATTATTTCATTGACCTCCCACGGTCAGGAAAATGTAAAAAAATCCTGAGCGATCTCGATGTTTTAACACACTAGTGCGTATTTAGCATGTCATCAGGAGGCTGTACACAAACAGCTGTTGAGCTAGCTGTCACAGTCAGCACTCAACATCTTCGGAGTTAATGGTACTAAACAGGAACGCCAGAACCGTAATTAAAAAGCACGTTTTGATAATACTTTTGAAGAGTTATTTTACATTTCAAGCAAAATACTAGAAATGTTCAGTGACTTTATGGTATCACATTTGAAGGGTTATTTATCATTAATATGAGTTTATTCATTGTTAGAAATTCATTTATTCACAGTTAACTATTTTTTGGAACATCGTATACTTAATTATTGCTATGGTCTAAATATTTGTGTCCACTTTCCCCTCCCTCCCCCGACGGGGGGGGGGGCATTCATAGGTTGATGGTATGAGGAGGTGGGACCTTTGGAGGGTGATTAGGTCACATGGGTGGAGTCCTGAGGAATGAGATTAGTGTCCTTATAAAAAAGGCCCAAGAAAGCTCCCCTGCCCCCGCCACCATGTGAGAAACAGTGAGTAGACACTGGCCATGAACCGGAACTTGGGCCTTTACCAGACAGCGGACCTGCCATCACCTTGATCTTGGACTTTCCAGCCTCTAGGACTGTGAGAAACAAACTCATGCTGTTCAGAAGCCACGCGGTGCATGTTACTTTATTACAGCAGCCCTAAGAGACTAAGATAATCGTGAAGCTGGCACAGAGAAGGCACCTGACCAATTCGAAGTAGGTCAGTCTTGTTCCACTGGCATGGCATCCGATCTGGATCCCAGGGTGGATAATATCTGATGCACCAGCAGTGCTGGGGCTCCAGGAAGACCCGTGTTCAGGGTCTCTAAAGTGTGGGCTGTTCTCTCCTCCACCCCCACCTTCTATAACATGAGCACTTAGAGAGTGAGTGTGGCTTCTGCTCACCAGACACGCGTGGGGAGGATGGCCAGATCCAGCCAACAAAAACACAGATGCGCAATAGAATCTGAATTGCAGACGAACAACATATAGCTTTCCAGGTCAAACGTAAATGTCACATCAACAGTAGATAGTTTTTTTTTTTTTTTTAGAGTGCGAACAGGACAGATTTGTGCTCACACAACTTTGCGTTGTTCACCTAAAGCTCAGATTGAAATGGGCAACCTATACCTTATCCGGCAGCCCTATCTGGGGGTCCTGTGTGAACTGTTGTGTAGCTCAAAGTCCTGTCCCCGGGTAGGACCAAGGTGGTCATCTGAGCACACATAGCTGCCTCCTTTTCTCATCCTTAGATCCTGGAAGTGGCAAAAAGGCTTTGTGCATTGAAAAGAAAATTTTCATGAAGGTGCTAGAAGACAAGGAGAAGGTGCCATCTGGGCGAGAATCTCTGAAAGACAGAAAGGAAACCAGCTCACCTAGAGAAAAGAAGTCATGGCCTCAAATATGGACGAGAAAGGTCCCTAGGAAACACAGCAGTGCTCGCGGGCTCCTCCAAGCTCAGAAGCTACAGACACAGCCAGCAAGACAAACAGACGGGTGCCATGGGGCTAACTGGGGAAGCCCATTCAGAACCAGCAAACAGCGGTGCCTGCCACCCCCCAGCCCAGGTCAAGCAGTAGGAGCATCTGCTTTAGGATGGGTACCAGTGTGAGTACTTGGACTAACGAGGCAGGGGGGTGGCCGTGAATGACCGCGGCACAGGAAGCACCAGAAAACCTACCGTATCCACAGCCCCATGAGCCTCAGTCAGCTCTACGTGAAGAGAGCGAAATCGTGACCACAGACAGGAGACTACGAACTCTCACAATGACCAAACGACCGAGAATCTCAGGAAAACCAACATGAGATGAAGAGGCACCAAAGACCGACATGGGCCCTATCCATTCTTTTAAGCTAATTCTTAAATATCTTGTATTTTTGCTGCCATCGTGAATGGGATCACATTATCTTGTTATATATTACCCAGGCATGGCTGATAAATAGACGATTATTGGCTTTTGCATATTTATTTTGAAACTTGTAACCCAACTAAATTCTTATTTCTTCTGTGCGGATCATTGATAACCTTGTGTTTTGAGGGGCCAAAAACTTCCCGTACAGCATGAAGTCACACTGGGCACCAAGCCTCTCTAGCCTTTCCCCACTTTTTATGGGAAGAAGCTAGTTATTCTCCGTATTTCTCTCAGAGCCCGTGATAGTCTACATCCTGCCTCAGTGCTGCAGGGAACCCTCTGCAGATGCTCACCTGTGTGATTCCCCCATCCTCATCTTAGACAGGTGAAATCTGTCGAGATGGGCACATGGACTGAGATGAAGTTGGACCAACCACACTCCTGGATCCCACTGTTGGGCATTCTGCCTCTTGCATGACATGTAAGTGTCACTTATAAAATAACTCCAGACACAAAGTACACTGCCTGCCCCAGGTAAGTTTTTTGGGAAAGACCACTGTGATCTGTCATATTTTAATGTCACTATAGCCTGCTATTTGTGACCATATTGTTCATTACGTCCCTCAGGTCAGAAAAATTAATGACTGATCTCTGTCGCGGAGTATGCCTGCCCCATGCCTGCATAAGACACTGTCCTCAGGTTAACTGATTCTTCAGTTGAAGGGGTCTACTCCTTCCATTGCTTATCTGCTCCCTAGATCACAAGTGTTTACTTGCAATGACTTGTTGTATTCTAGAATAAAATCTGTCCATCTGGGGTCTTTTCTAGAAACACAGAAATGTCGAGGTTTATTTGAAATCTGCAATTGGATTAAAAAAATTATGGAAAAGAGAATGTTAGAAATCTATGAAGCTCCTTCTCAATTGAACAAATTTCAATATGAACTATGCTTCTGTGTTTGGTTTGGTTTTGTTTTTTTGCATTTTAAGTCAACACGCCCTTGTTCGCAAAGCATCTTTTGAAATGCTCGCTAGTCAGTTTGTTTAGCTGGTGTGGTTTCTGGTTGCTATTTATTTCGCATTTAGCTCCAGAGAGAAACTACTTCACATTTTCATGGCCACTGCCTCTCTCTGAACAACTGGAAACTTCGAGTGAGGCTCACACACCATCTCTCTCAGGCTCTCCTCAGGTCCGGATCGTCAGGTGACATATACAGCGACATCTAAAAAGCTCGTTCGGCAGCTTTGGCCCAACTAGAAAAAATCTAGGGTTGAACGGAGAATTAAACTAACAACAGTGAGTTCTTTTGATTCGAATGAAAATTGTTCAAGAAAAAACACAAAATGGAGGCTTTTTCGTAAAACGTGTTTATAGATGCTTAGTAAGTGCTGTGCTTGGCCCAGGACACAGGGTTTCCTTAATTGCAATTAAAAATGTTTAGAAGTGAACAAAACATCAGACTTTCCATAAATATACCTTTGTAGTCCCTCTTATGAAACAAGCTTCTGTCAGGGAAGATGTGTAGGTCATGGAGAAGCTGCCACTGGGAAGAGGGCCGGGGGGACCAGAGAACATGGTCCTAAGTGTCTTTTGCCACAGCTACATGGAATGTGCTAGATACTGTGGATTACAATGCAAATATGTCTGGTCCAGAATGTTCATTCTGAGTATCAGAAATGTGGAGAAAAAAGCATTCTTCAAGTAGCATAGCTGAAATAACTCAAACAGAATTAAAACGTGGAGTGGGTATTTAACACTGAAGAAGCAAGAGGGTCCTTGAGGCAGAGCCTGGAGGAGGGGCGCAGTCCCCAGGGGAATGACTATTGTAACTCTGCTGATTGGCGTTATCTCTAACATTCTCATCCATTCCAAGTCAAAGTGCAAATTGCTATCTAATAGGTCACTCAAATGAGTATTCGTTCTGAATACGCTGCCGTCAAGTACCACTCAAGATTCCCAATTTTTAGCTATGAAATGCTGAATTTTGACTGGCACCACCTCGCCCTCACGTACAGATGGCTGGTGTTTTTATTCTTCTCGCTATGCGACCATGGAAAAGACACATGAGTGAGCCAATCGGCACAGACTATTTGAAGTAAATAGAATTTTGTAAATACAGAAGGGACCAGTTCAAGAAATGATTCTTATCTGTTCCCCCCAAAAAACTGAATTCCTTGGTGAGAATGGATAGGTAAAATGATCAAACATATGTAAGATGTTGGAGAAAATTCCTTCAAAATAAATGCACTTAGCAAATAGAACTGTCAACTTTCTTCTGCTCATTTACTAAGAAAAGAGCAACGTTTGCAACTTGAGAACGTGAAAAAGCCCACTCTGAACTGACTGAAGGCTTCACGTGGCAGAACAGAGAATCAAAAGTAAGCATAATACATCTTATCTAAACCAACGCAAGATTTGTTTGGCATAACGCTATCCTTACATTGCTGCTTTCGAAGACCATAAGTCAGATTTTTAAGAATGAATAACATAAGAAAAGAGAAGATCATTTTTTTTCCATACGATGTATCATTAATTTTTCTGTATCAAAAAAAACCTGTTAAAATAATGTTACAGCAAAATTATGCCTTGGTCATCAGTATTTTATTTCAAAAGCATTCGTTCAAGTGGATATGTAATAAATACATGCATTTCTCCTCCGGGCGGTATCCAGTTATGCTAATCACACAGGAGGGTAACGTGCAGCTCTGAAAATAACCGGCATGCACAGCTCTGCGCTAACGCCTAGCTACACCTTTCCAGAAAATGCGTCCCCCGCTCCTGCAGCTCCTTGGGGCAAACCTACTCAGAGAAGTCTCAGAGGGGGCCGTGGCTGCTAGGCCACCTAAGGGGATAGTATCCTTGATAATACCTTCTATTTCACCCATGCCTTAAACCTAACTTCTTTTTTCCAACTTCTCTCTCAGAACTGTAAGTAGAAGTTGGTCTAATTCCAAAGCGTGCGTTGCTCCCACGGTGGCATGTCACCTGCCTTCTCACTACGTCCTCTTCCAGATGAAGAGGTGAGAGCAAACACTCTGTCTATTCTTGTTCAGCCTCGCGGAGTGGCTCGAAAGCCAGACTTGTCAGAACATAATGTCACGTTAGAAGGAAAGAAATTAAGTCTCCCGTCCCAAAACTATGACAGGCTATCCTCCTCGGCTATTCACCGAATGTGGCCAGCGCTTGGCTTATGACGCCCCATAGTTCAATGCTGGACAAGAGGAGCTGTATTAGTATCACACACCCCTTTGCCTCAGTTTCCCCACCTGAGAGCTGAGATCTGTCCGGCCATCACACTCTCTGCCCATAGCAGCCACTCGACCTACAGTAAGTACATCAGAGCCTTTGCAATTCTTTTCTATTCGTATGCCTAGATTGTACCTACAATTCAAAGACTTGACGAGGTACAAATGCAGGTAAAATCTAAGGCAATAAGCATTGTCAACTTCTCTGATTACAGACGGGTTCGGATTTCTATCGTCGACTTTAAAAGTTTTACTTTAATCAGACCACCTTTAAATTGCCACTGTGAAAGTGTTAAAATGGAAAAATAAAAACAAACGCAAAAATAATAAAAGAAGAAAAAAATTTTTCTCCTTTGCTGTTTTACCTGCCATAAAGGGACATGGTGCTCTAATTTCTTATAGATAAATTGGGTCGTTCTACAATGATGAGTAGAGAGCCTTATTCACAGATGAGATTAATTGATTTCCCAGTAGTGGTCCTCAATTTCTGGACAAACGCTACTTCTACTATTCACACTCCTTCCTTGGCAGATCTATGATCATTCTTCCTGGAGAACAGACAAACGGCACATGACAGCTCCTATAAAGTCCATCGATTCACTTCGAAGTTCATTCGCTCCACAGCTTTTTATAAAGTGTGTCGGATAGTCTTGTAGGCACCGAGGACTCACCGGTAACTAGTCAGATAAACACATCTGCTCTCACAGAGCTCCTATTTTTACAGGGGAAAAAGACTAAACAGCTCAATAAGCAACGGTTGTAAGTCGGAAAGTGATAAGTTCAGTGATAGTGATGAGAACAAGACCAATAGCCGCCTAGTGACCACATTCCCTGTGCAGGCTCCGTGCACACATCACCAGAAAGCGTCATCGACGTGTTTTCTAGAAGAGCAAATCGAGGTTCGAGAAGATTAGGAAACTTGCTTAAATTCATAGGAATGGGAAGTTCTGATGGGGACTTAAAGGCACATCTGCATAACATCAGAGACCGTTGGTATAATCACTGCACTAACGGACTCCTGGGCAACCCTAAAAGAGACGTCATTAACTATTTGAATGGGGAAACCACGCACTCCACCTGCTACCACCTGAGTAAGAAGTTAACACACGGGGACTAGACACCAGATGACCCAAAGCTCACGGAACCCCCGACACCCTACTCCTCCTCACCATCTCCTTACTGTCTGTGACACCCTAATTCCATTTGCTTTTTATTTTTATAGAAATCTTTATCTATAAGAAAATAACATAAAAGAGATTATTTTAAAGGCATATTGTCTTATTCATAATGGCCAAAACACGGAAGTAACCAAGATATGTTTCAATAGATAAGTGGTACCCCCAGATGATGAAATACTATTCAGTGTTAAAAAGAAATGAGTTATCAAGCTAAAAAGACCCAGAGGAATGTTAAATGCACGATACTAAATGAAAGAAGGTGATCTGAAAAGGCTACGTTCTGTATGATTCCCACTATATGACATTCTGGAAAGGACGAACTATGGAGACAGCATGAAAATCAGCAGCCACCAGGGGTTAGGGAAGGATGAACAGGTGGAGCACAAGGATTTAGGGCAGCGAAACTACTCTGCATGACATTATAGCGAGGGATTCGCATCATTGCACATTCGTCAAATCCCAGAGAATGCACTACACCGAGTGAACCCTAATACAGACTACTGTGGGTGAGGACACCGAGTCAATGCAGATTCATCAGCTGAAACAAACGTGTCCCTCTGGTGGGGGAGGCTGATGGCAGGGCAGCTTGCGGGTGTGTAGGGGACCACGGGGCATGTGAAAAATCTCTGAACTTCCCACGCAATTTTTCTGCGAACCTAAAACTGCTCTAGAAAAAAACCTATTGATTTATATATATAACATAGTAATGTTTATTCAAAAGTTAAAAAATCCTAAAATCATACTTTTTCTTTTTTTTTCTTTTTCTTTTTTTTTTTTTTTAGGCAAGGCAACCTTTGGTTAACCTCATAGATTGCAAGGACTTTGTCAGTTTACAATCCCTTAATTTTTTTTTTTTTTTTACGCCTATAGCACCTGGTCTTCCTCGGTGGTCTCCCATCCAAGTACTAACCAGGCCGGACCCTGCTTAGCTTCCGAGATCAGACGGGATCAGGCTTGCTCAGGATGGCATAATGATAGACCTTATTTTTTTCAAAATAGCTTCCTTCTATTTTATCCACACTCACCTAGTTTGATTATTGCAAGACTCCTCAAGAAGGATGCCCTAGTAACATTACTAATTAATTATCAACTTATTCCTTTCTATGGGGACGATGTCAGTATAGTCCCCATTTATTAAACAGAGCTAACTGCAAACGATGAGGCCAGGGAAGCAGAAGAGAAAAATTTAATTAGGGCCTGACAGCTCTTAATAATGAGATGAAAGTTATTTTCCTCCCAACGATAAATGTGCAAAGTTACGTTGATGCTGTTGTGTTTTTCCTTCTTAGAAATGTGTGCTATGTCCTTGCAAGGAACTTATGTCATGCTCTATTGCCCGTCACTCCTGGGAAACAAATATGAAAAATGCTAACTAGATGATGGTTTTGATGCAATGTTGGTAAGGTGCCAGCACCTAATGAAGTGACACACGCACTAGCAGCAACTCAGAACTGACCTTTCTAGAAATAAAACTTTTTAAAAGAATGTTTTCTAGCAGTGAACCAACAAATCATCTGTTTTATCTCTCAAGTTGCCTAGGTTCGACGCAACGGAGGTACGGTTAGCATACCCTTAACAAGTAGTCTCTATTTCTAGCATATGCAAAATCATGTGTTTATTTTTAATTAAATAAAAGAAAAATAGATCTTTTAAATAAGAGTGGGCCATGTTCTTATCTGAATCCGTCTTTCCAAATGTTCTCCATAAAGACTAAGCTTAATGATCCCCTTTTAATAAAACTAAATCAATCAGCAACTATCCACAGAGCTCTTTCCTTGTGCATAACTAGCCAGGTATTATAGGAATAGTAATAAATTTTTTAAAAATTTCAAGACATTGACCCTGACCTCAAAGTTCTTACTTATAGAGGCAGAGAGGGAGACAAAGAAGATGCAACAAAGTTAATCTTTTAACTCTCAAACTCAAGACAATCATAGAAATAGAACTTGAAGGCAATACGTTCGACCTAAAATTGACTAGGTCTATAATGAAAGAAAGTCAGTCTTCTTCTTTAAATATCATCTTTCTGCTTTCCAAGTGAGTTTCCAAAGATTGGACACTCGATCAGAACAGAATCCATGCAGGATACACATTGATCTGCTGGGCCACTCTCCAACCTGCTGCTCTTCAGACTCACCTGGGAAGCTTTCCAATCCACGCTGCTCCCAGCATCTGACTTTCCACTACTGGGTCTTTGATGAGTCAGCTTCTGCCAATTCCCCTTCTCCCATGGCCCCCACCAAACTAATATTTGTATAGCACTTTAGCGTTTGCAAAATTTCCTTGATCTTCCTAACTTTTAACCTTGAGTGAGATCACTATTGCCTTCTTTTTAGATGAGAAGACACAGGTTATATGACATGCTCCTGTTTCTAGCCCGTGATTAATATATACACCCTAGGTTAAATTTAGACATTATGCAAGATATATTTCCAAAACAAGTATTTTGTCCTATAGACCAGCATTTATTAGTGACATCAATCCACATACAAAAAGTTATGATATCCAAAGCAACTGGTTAAAATGTTAAAGTTTCTATTGAAGAAATAATAAACACACCCTTTGGCACTTTTTACTTTAAAAATTCTTGTGAACTGAGCGTATATATTAAAATATTCATTCTGAAGTTAAATCTAGGAATTTCAGCAAAGAACAACATTTGTTCCTATGTGCATGAACCTACTTCAGAACCAAAGTAGCTGTAGGATATCTCAAACTGCTTTAATTCTTTTTTTATTCCCTTTGAGGCTGCCATTATTTTAAATAAAACAAAAATCTGTGTGTTCCTTCTAAGCCATGGGGCTGCCATACCTTTGGTCATACCTGAGTAAGCTGGCGTTTCTACGAGATGATAAATCACCCAGAATCAGGGCTTAAACTGATCAGGGCTTAAGCACGGTCAAGGACAGGGTTCTCTGAACACCAACATCACACATGAGCAAATTCAAGAGCTACCTGTGAAGCCTGCTCACGGGAGAGCATGGAGATGAGCTGAAACAGGAAATGTTCCAGGTGGGAGAAGGTGCCTGTAAGCAGCTCTGTTGCCCTTAAATTCACCAGCTCCCAAAGCGAGAGGGCTCAGCCCTCCATTCTCCATAATCCAATCAGTGCTGGAAACAGAACCTACGTCCCATCATTCAACATGTATTCATTGACTCCCTACTAAGCATCTTGCCCTGTAGCAAATGCTGAACTGTGAGGGAACAAAAGGAACCCACAGTGAGGGAGTTTAAGTGGTTGAGGAGCCAACCCACCAATGTCACTTCCATGAGACGAGCTGCACTGACCAGGATGTGTCCCCATGAGGGCAAAGGGAGGACCAGCGAGGACCGTCCACGCCAAGATATTCAAAGGAGACTCATAAATTTTTAAGTGGTTCTTGACAAAACAAAGTCCAAGATCAGAATGTCAGCCTGGTCAGGTGAGAGAAGCTCTTCGGGTTCCAGACTTTTTCTTGTGTCCTCATATAGACCCCAAATAGCCCCATATAGAAGGGGCTAGAGAGATTTGTGGGATCCCTTTTATAAGGGGCACTAACCCCATTCAAGAGGGCTCCACCCTCACAACCAAATTGCCTCCCAAAGGCTCCACCTACTTAAACTATCACCCGTAGGGGGTTAGGTAGGTCATTCAACATATGGATTTTAGGAGGACACAAACATTCAGACCATAGCATAAGGAATGTAAAATGACTGAAAATAAGAAAGAAATTGAGATGAAAAAGAATTAATATGTTCCTTCTATAGGCACAGGAACGCCTTGTATAGATAGAGAAATACGGTTGACAGAACAGTTAACCACTAGCAGACAAGAAATGCTGGCCTTCATTCTGGACAGTGTTCACTTAGAACTCAAGGCTTAAAAATAAAAAATGATATTAATAATTAAAAAAAAAGGTGTCCACAAAACATTCTCGGTTTTTAATCCAGAATGCTAGAACTGCCAATATAGTATTTTCTACACATGTGCCAGTCTATATATACAAAGGCGCCATTTTTTTATGCCACAGGAAGCTGTCCAGTTTGAAGGAAGACAGTTCATGGGAAAATTCAAGAAGCCATTTAACAGACTCTTTCTCCCATATGACGACGGTCTTCAGGAATGGCTGGGGCATTCTAAGAGATGCCAGTCTTCTCAGCCGAGAGCAGCACAAAAGAGTGTCTTGGGTTTCATCTCCAATGTTTCTTTCCTTAACTAAAATAATGCTGATCCACTCAGTTCTTCTTCCAAGAGGCGTATCTACAGGAATGTCTTCAAAAACGAAGCATGAGGAGGTGACAGCAGATACATTCCGCACAATAATTATAAGGACAGAGAACGAGATGGCCCCAAGTTGGGACATGACATGGCATGACCCCACGCTGGGACAGCCGAACCTGATCCCAAGTGGGAAAGGTGTGGCCCTCCTGCCTTCTCAGATCCTCTAACCAACATCTGGGGAAATTTCAAATTTTCCCAAATTTTATACCATATTAAATTTGGTAGAGGGAAGTTGGGAGAGATGGTAGTAAGAAGTAAGAGATGATTTCAAGACCTTTACCCAGTGAAAACAAATCTCCACTGCGTTAACAGGAGACTACATGTGGAGAACACACCCGACCCACTCTGGCATCCTTTGACAGTTTTAAAGGCAAAGAAAGAATTCTGCCATCGGATCTGCCTAACAGGCCCCATTACTTTCCTTGATACACCCTGCAGAGGCAGGTGTAAAATGTGGTTGCTCTCAACCTAAATAATGCAAATACTTTTTTGCCACCAAAAATACATTCATTCAATTCAGACAATTCCTTCACTTAAACCGACCTATTGTCCTCTCAATGAGAGGACAGTGACGAGGACAGGATTTTCCGAGGTATTGTCAGTGCGGACAACCACCGGCCTGGTCGTTCTTCGCAGAATTTGTTTTCCCCCGATAGACGGAATGTCCGTTTGTTTACTCAGACATGACCTGCTCCCCTCCCTCATCCTCACCTGCCGACGTGAGCTGCCGTGTCCCCGGCCTGCCTGGCACGGAGTGGCCACTCACTTCTGCAAAAGTAAAATGAATTAACGAAGAATGTGTCATCGCATGTCCTCACGCACTGCACTTTAGAGGAGGCTTAAAGATCATCATAAAAGTTGATTTCATAAGGAAGCACTAGAAACTTCTACCTACACTGTCTACAAAAGCCATGAAACTGTTTTGGAAGCAGCTGCCTCTGATGCTGACGTTGAAGTGAACACAGCCAAAAGAAATATTATCGTACGCATTTTTCAGATCTCAGAAAACATGTCCAAGTTAAGCCGGCCAGTACATGGCAGGGTCAAAATCTGAAATTGAAAGTTGTTGAATCTGTCACGTGGGCTCTGTCCACTTAATACACCAGCCTGCCAGCCAGCAGCCAACCCAAAATCACTATCTGGGAGTATCTGTAACTTACCTCAAGAAGGCTGGGTTTTTAGAACTGCCTTGATTCTTCGCTTTTTCATTTTTTAGGTATATATTTCCATAATCCAGAGATCTGTCCATCAGAATATTTTTAAAGCCCATAAGCCCATGCACACCCTGCCGCCTGCTGCCAGAAAGAACAGTACTGTGAGCAGCCCATTGGAGAGAGTCGCTGTTCATGTGTGCCTTAATATGCACGAATGAAAAGGCCTAAAACAGCTTCGCCTATGAATCCAGTATTTGTCTTTTCAATTAGTTAATCTTTTTATTGGCTTCCAAATGCAATGCCTTATCAAAGAGAATATCACATGGTAGCATTTTTCCTTCCCCCTTTAGCTCAGTGAACTAGACTTACAGGGACACGGTATTTTTCTCAGAAACACCTGGAGCTAGTGAAGCCATCACGATACGGAGACAATCAGCTTTCACACTTAATCAAAAAAAAAAAAAATCTGAGCTCCGAATGGTAACTGGCCAGTGTATAGGGAACATTAGCGGTTTCTCAAGAAAACCATCATCATTCTTCAAACTGCCTCAAAAACCATTATGCTCAGGTACTTTTTTATTAAAAAAAAAAAAAAAGAAAGACCCTGCATATTTTTTTCTGCTTGCTGCTTTTCCGTGGTATTTTCAAATATAGAGCCCGCCCTGTTCGGACAGGCCCTGGGGGACAGACTGCTGCAGAGGCGAGGAGAAGGAGCCTGCCAGGGCTCAGCTAATTACCTGCTCGTGCCTCTCACGCGATCTGAGATGCGAGGCTGCGAGTCATAGAACATTCTGGTAACGAATGTCTGCAGAGTGTGTTTGCGAACGTTTAGCCAGCGCTTCAAGATCGCATGGAAGCCCGCTCCCGACGGTGATGGCTCACCTTGGAAACAGCCCTGCAAGGAAGGACTACTGTTGTCCCCGTTTTCCAGAAGACGAACGTCTTGCTCAAGGTCACAGAGGACATAAGTGATGAGCGGCCGGTCGACCACGAGCCGCTCTCTGGGAACCTGTCGCTCTTAACCACCGGGCTGGTTTGCCTTCATGCCTCACTAAGCCGCACGCTGGTGACGTGGGACCCTCCTGCCTCACTGCGTGGTGGCCTGTGCCTTGACTCTTCGCTAGCACTCAGAGGCGGATGCACGCCACTGTCTCCCAAGTGGTTAAATTAGACCTGAGTGTTAGGGATACAATGCATGTAAAGCAGGGTACAGCAATGGGTACAAGGGCGCCATCCCGAGTTAACTAACTAACAGCAGGGAGGCCAAGGGCCAACAGCCCTGATGCCGGCCCTCCGCCCCTACGGTGTGTTTAAACTCCAGGAGGAGGTGGCCGATCATGGTCACTGACTGCCTCTCTAGCCTCCGTGACTGAAAGCTGATTTCTAAATGACTAAGTAACTGAAAAATCACTTCTGAGCCTTTAATACATTTAATACACGTTATTATTTTAAATAACATATTTAAAAGCATTATTTAAATAATTTATTATGTTTTTAAATGCTATTATTTAAAAAACAAAACTCGATATGTAACTTAGATAGGTTGAAAGAATGATTTTTTCACCATTCTGCTATCATCAAATTCACGATCACCTTATATGTGCAATGAGCTGTCATGGTCCCCTTGACCCTGATGCCTCACTCTGGAAGGGCAGGGACTGGACAAAGATGAGGGATGCTGGCTGGGGACACTCATAGCTCCTCCCAGGCGCTCTTCCTAATCTTCCGGGAGTACTCAGGTTCAAAGCTGGTTTAAATAGGTGTGTTCCAGGGATTCGAGAGCTTTGCAGGCCACCAGCTCTGGCTGGAACATGGGCTCCCTCGTCCCTCTCTCTGGAACCAAGGCGGGCACTGGCAGCCTACCCGAGCTCATGCTGGCCTGAGAAGCCAGGTATCAGCCCCTAAGCCGGAGAAGTCCTGGGCATGGGGAAGCTGCTAGCTTGTCCTCCTTTGTGTTCCCATATGCGCTTCTTTTATGTGGGCTGGGGTGATCTTTTCTCCTGGACTGGCCTTTCCTCAAAAGCGAAGGGGACAGGTCAAGATTCAGGCAGAGGTTTTCAGGGAAATGGGAAAGGGAAGAAGCTTGCCCTGCTTTGGGATGGTGTTCCTGGGCAAGAAACAAATGTTTATCTTTGCTTTGGACAGGGGTTCAGGGCGGAAGGAGAGGAAATAAAGGGCATGGGGCCTGGAGAATGGAGACTAAGCAAAGGGCCACCAGGTAACAAGGTGCTCCTGTACCTGGCCTTGGCCTTGGCTTCTGTCCTCGTATTTTGGGACTGGAGCAAAGGGCCACCAGGTAACAAGGTGCTCCGGTACCTGGCCTTGGCCTTGGCTTCTGTCCTCGTATTTCCCTCCAGAACTTGGCAGAGGGTGGATGCTCTGAAATAGAATCAGGTGTTTCTAAACCCCCTGCTTTCAACCCACACACACCACAGTGCTTAAGTGAAACTAGCCCTGATGAAATATCTTATCCTTCATCGAGAATTAAGAAACCGTTTCCTGACACTGGCTGCAATCATCGCCCACAGAGAACAAATTCTGGGCCTACATACAAGGACGCATGTGCATCTACCTGCAGTACAATAGTTTCTAGAATAACAGCGCAATTGTGACAATATGTTTCAGAATATCATTATCATAAATGAACGCAAAGAGTCAAAAATACAGCGATGCCACCAAGAAAAAAGTGATTTTCATCCACCATCCACCTAGGTTTTTTGAGAAAAATTATGCCAAACTATCATATTTTATTCTAGTTCAGATACAATTTTTTTAGAAACTTTAATACAAACTCCTGGAGTTTATGACGTATTTAGAAAGAGTTGCGGTTATTCTTCGACTGTCTCAGACTACTGTGTGGATTCTAACGTGGAAGGTGCTTTGTCACTGAGGCAGAGCCACTGTGGAGATGCGAGGCCAAAGCCCGTGGCATGGCACCGGGGAGCAAAATAGCGCAGCACAGCAGATGAACCTCGGATCACAGAATTATCAGCACAAGTTCTCTGCAGCTGTTCGTTCCCCATGGGTTTGCATCCAAGTACAACAATAACCAACTCTGACCCAATAAACCTGTCACGCCACCCATTATGACTCGGGTAGTTGGAGTCAAACTTGAACATAAAAGGCAATATTTAGCATGGCTCGGGTTGGGTTGGGTTTAGCAGCGTTAGCATGTGTTTTTTGTTCTGTATCTATTTCGTGCATTTGTTTTGGGTATGTGATTAACAATTACAGAATTGACTCTTTCAAACAGATACATTAGTTACTGCAAGCTAAAAGGAACGTGGTGAAAATCTATGCATGCTGCAATTATGATAATGTCACAACCAAATGAGTAAACACAATAGTGGGTGTAAATACCGGCCAGGAAGGTCCCCCCGCCACCTCACCCCAACCATAAGGATGCTTGTGCTTCTGTGGTGCCCCCTGGTGGAGCAGCTGCTCATAAAAATGGATGACTGTCCCCACTCCCACCCCCAGGAGCCTTTTCACAAAAATCAACCTTACTACTCTTAAAACGTCACAGATCTTTATGGGGCAATCGAAAAAAAGCATATATTTTAAGGGAAAACATCAAATAGCTTAGAGTCGTTTCTTCATTTTCTTTCTATCCCCACTTGAGTCAACTTTCCCATATTAAAAAGTCATCGAATGCAAAATAGAGAAAAGGAAAAACAAGGAATGGCTTTTAAATGATGAGCGCATTTGGTCATGAATACACGCCAAAGTCACAAGAATCGCACTATTAACAATGGCGCGATGCAGCCTTGTTTCCTGTAGGACATGCAGACGGCTCATTAGCCTAATTATTTGGATATATGGTCTCTCCTCCCCCTGTTAAACTGCTAGCTGTCTGAAATCAGGCAAACGCCTCCCATATCCCTGAATATCAGTCAACGCCCTGCACACAGTAGGCTCTATAAGTAAGCTAATGTACAGGCATCAAGTTTGATAATTGACATCTTTTCTCATGGTCCAGAAACGGGCACTTTGATTCTTTAGTATTTCATTTTTCTGCTATCTTAACTAAGGATAAGGAAACTACAGCCGTAGCAGACACATCGCAAAACCACCATCGTCAGACACGAATGCCACCATCATTACCTGGTTAGGTGTCAGCAATATCCATCTACTGATAAAAGCTAAACTCCAAGTGGATTCTTGAGCAAAGAAAATGAGATAAAGAAGTATAGGAAAAGTGAGGGAAAAAAGGCTGAAGCTAGTGCTCTTCTGGAAAATTTTTATTTTACAGAATTAGGGACATAAATAAATAGAAACCAATAATGAGAAAATATATAGGATGCGAAGCTCCATTAGCCAGCACCCATCTGTTACTCATATTTTAATATCTTCTGCATCGCCCTACAGCACAACATACGCAATTAAGAAAAAATCGCAAGGCAATTTTTTTTAATAAGTTATTGTCAACAAGCCGACCACACAGAGCCAGATGCAAATCACTAAGTCAATTTAGCACCAGTTTATAAAGTTTTGATTAATCCTCAACTTGTTTTGTGTTATTATAATGCATTATTAAATACAACACTTGGCTCAGACTCAATTATTTGTAAACTCACCACATATTGATGGTGACGATGGGGCAGATACCTTCCCCATGAGGCCTCAGAAGTAATATTCTTCTCAAATGACAGGAAAACTTCTGCTCCTAAGACATGCGTGAAGCGCTGTCTGGCAAAACACCAAGCTTCCAAAGGTTTTCATCATGCTAGCTCTTGACGTGTGCATTTTTCATCAAAGTGTGCCTCGCTACACAAACGAGAAGACTCATCTTCTTCTGACTGATCCAGACATCACCCCCCCGCCCCCACACTCACACACACACCACCACCACCAAGACTGCACTAAGCTGGTCCAGGCCAAGGGAGCACAGTGGTCCACAAAGAGATGCTCTGAGGGTAAGGCTCCAGAGACAATCCAGATGCCCAGTAAATCTGCATTTCCGATAAAAAGGAATATCTCCTTAGTATAACCAGAGCCCGTGCAGCATTTAGGGTATACTTATACTGAGATATCTGTCAACTCGCAACCTTATGCACAGAGCATCAGGTTGCAGTCTGTGCCCGGCTCCATCCACACTATTTGTTTCAAAAGAAGAAAATGGTTTTGATGGAGTTCCAAGTTCACTTGCTCTCTCCTGGGTCTTTCCTTGCCTTTTTGGTGCTTGCCAACTCGTCCCTTCTAAGCTGGGCCTTTACTCCATAAGAATCTTTAATCAATAGCTTCAGAAGCTGAACTGTTAAAGATCAAACTAAATTAATCCCCTAGTGAAGGTATTAACGAGCCTTTATGAAAAAAACTAACACTGATTTAATGGCCACTGTGTGAGGCTAGAATTTCTTATACTGGTTTTCTTAAAATTTTAATGATTTAATACAAAGACCCTGGGAAAAAATTAATTAGCAGCATTCTAAAAAATAAAGTCTTTCTTCAACTAAAATATACTTAATTCACAAAATATATTAGCAGTTTCATATCACTGTTAAAAGGGCTGCTGATACAATTTAACCTCTAACCTGTTATTAGAACTTTAATATAACATAAAAAAGAAATCCATGTATATTTACATTTTAAAAGGTAAGAGGCTCAGATAAGAGAAGATAACCTAAATTGCCAATAAACGGTCTTTAATTTAAAGACAAATGTCGAAATACAGTCACATACTGCTTAACGACGGGGACGGGGATCCATTGTGAGAAACAGGTTGTCGGGGGATTTTGTTGCTGTGTGACCATCGTGAGTGCACTTGAACCTGGCTGGTCTGGCCCGCCCCACACCTGGACTATGTGGTGTAGCCTGCTCAAGTCTGCACAGCACATGACAACACGAGGTGACGTCGAGATCAGAACACGATGCCACTGAGACGCGGCCAACGTGAGGCGCGGGCGGCGGCTGCCGGGGAGACACGCCACGCTGTCTTCCAGCAAACTCGGTAAGTAGGAAGAGTACGCCCTAAGGTAACGACCAGAAGCGCAGTGTGGCAGCCAGGAACGTAAGCCAGTGACACAGTTGTTCGTTATCATCGCTGAGTGTAGCGTACTACACACGGCTGTGCGTGCTGCACTTGTAGCTGATGCCAGTGCGGTGGGTTTGTTCACGCCGGCATCTCCACGAGCACGTGAGGGTAGCATGGCGACATGACTAGGCGACAGGAATTTTTCAGCTCTGTTATCATCTGAGGGAACCACCATCGTGCGTGTGGCCTGTTGACCAAAACACCGTTATGACTACAGACGTGTGTGTACGAGTGTGTGTGCATGTGTGCATTTGTGTAAAATAAAGTAATATCCCTAAATACAGACACACATTCTTCCAGGCGTTCACCTACGCACAGGATGAATAAAGAAAGCAAAGGAAAGCACCCGCAAGCTAACTCTGGAAAATTCCAGAGACACGGAGCAGACGCTCATGAGCCTACTCCACACCCCTTCTCTCCTTCTTCCGCAGGCAGTCATCGTCCCCATTTCACTTCCTCAGGGCGGCCATGTGACCCGCTGCCCCTCCCCGCGTCCACCTCCCCTCCCTCGGCGGTTTTGGGCCGGGGGACGTAAGCTGCAGGTGCTTGGTAGACCTTAGGGAAGGTCTTCAGAGGAGGAAGAACTAGCTGGCATGGCCCTTCACCCGCTGTCCCTCCCCACTTCCTGCTGGAAAACGAGGTGGAGCAGCCTTCTTGTGCCTCTTAAGGAGCTGCTTCCTGCTGGAAAACGGGCCCCTGGCTCGAGGTGGAGCAGCCTTCTTGTGCCTCTTAAGGAGCATGAAGACAAAAGCCACACACCCAGGATGGCTGAAGGAAAGACAGAAGGAGTCTGGGTCCCAAAGGTCGCCCCAACTGCACCCTACCAGCTCTGGACATACAGCTTCTAATGACAGAAACACAGGTCTTAGTTGGCAAATCTGCCATAAATCGAGTTTTCAGGTGCATGCAGCTAAATATTGTCCAGACTGTAACAAAATGGGAAACATAAAACTTTCTGTTAATCTACCTATAGAAAATGTAACTTGTTCAATTTCTAGCCTGTTCCACTGTAATTACTAAACATATGATGGAATTCAAGTTATCTACATTTTTTCATGGCATAGGGACAATATTTAAAATGATGAAAGCTAAACAGACACCAAAACAGACAAGTATCTAATCGTGAACATTGTGAGTAAACTCTCGCTTCTGCCCTTAAATATCATTTTTTAAATAAAAATGACAATATTGTGGGAGCACCTGGAAGGTCTGAGGTAAGAACTGGGGTACAGTGACGCACCCCTGTATTCGACGTGGATAGTTCCTCCTGGAGAGGAGCGTTTATTGCTCCGTAGCAGTTAAGATGGAGGACAGGACCAATTTCTGTGCATAGTTGGCATTTAGATGAAAGCAGAAACGGTCCCTATCTGCGACATGGACCGCGCTGTCCTCACGTCCGAGGACTCGTTCCCACCGACATGGGTGCATGTCAGGGGCACCATCTGGCCCAAGGCAAGCAGGCCAGGCTGTGCCAGCCACGTGCCTGAGCACGTGTGATTTGAGGTAAGTGAGACATCCATGCCGTGGCGAGCCTGACAAGGTTGACAGTCTCCCAGCAAAACCGCAGGCCAGCAATCACAGAGAGCTGGCCTCGCTCCCTTCCAGCCATGCCTCCATCTCCAAACAGCCTGCATCGCGGGCTTGCCGAGCGGCCCCGGGATTCCTCAAGTGTCACTTAGCCTACTCCCGCACAAGGAAACACGTGCTGAGCTGGTCACCTGGCACGCTCCCAGTGAAACCCGAGAGCTGGGTCCTGGCGGGAGGCCCCTGGCAGGCACTGCCATCCTCGGCTTGAAGGACAGGGACAAGTTAAGTCTCAGCAATCCATCAGAGCCAAGCTGCCTCAGAAAGCAGAGGCCACTTGATAATTAAATATTCTTCCCAAATGGTTCTAACTGGCTGCAGACAGCAGGGAAGAGAATGACAGACAAGCGAAGATGGGAAGGGAAGTATCGGAGACCAACAGATTTTGCCTCATTCTTCGATTTCCCGCATATTTTTTCAAAGGGACACTGGAACGCTAAATTCCTACTCAACCAGGGTTCCGAAGTTTTCCTCTAGGGAAGACATTTTCTTGATCATTTTGCACTGGACTTTGCATATGGTACGTGCCGAAATAATGACAGTATCCTGTTTTCATAACCCCCGTGCTTGCTGCAACAGCCCGACGTCCAATCATCTTCAACATTCCTATCACGACATTCTTGCCGGAAATCAAAAGGCATCCTCTAGTAATTTCTCCCGACCAAAAATTGCAACAAAGATCAGAATGCTAAAGAATTAAAAGTCTAATTTAGCTTCCCTGTCAATCTGTTTGTGCGGAAAAAATATATATATAATAACTTGTCAGGGGGGGAAGTATTCTGGAAACTTCTAGTATTACTATAATAATGATTAAGCAATGGACACCCAATTTCCTCCTTCTATGTGGGGTCTGTCACTCACTTCATGCATTCACAAAAGACAAAAGCACCTAGCTTTCAACAGACAGCTCACTAGGCTTGGTTTCTCCAGTGAAGAAATTGGTTTAGTATAATTTCTTTAAATTATACTTCACGTGTCCATGACTTGAACTTTCAAATCATGACTTCACTTCATGAGTTATTTTCACTATCAGTGGAAGATGTCAGGTACAGCCTCACTGTTTGGGGGAACAGGAAATAACCTGCTGGATGGATCGCAGCCTCATACCCCACTTGGTCCACAGACTGTCCAAATTCTTTTTGATCCCACGGTGAAGCCTGCTAAACCTCCTCTAGCCCATCTGACTTCCCTGAGACCCTGAGAAGAGAATGACTTAATCGCCATCTTCCAGAAAGCCAGAGCAGTCAGACAGCTGATGTCCACACAAACGACCCCAGTCCTTGAGACCTGAGCACCCCAAGAGAAAGAGTCTTAGCAACGCAGCCCCCAAACCCCTCTGCCGGCAGCTTCTCCTGAGAGAACCACCAGAGTCCTAAAGCTAAGACAGTGATTTATTTTCTAACTGCTCAAGGAAATATGGTGCAGGCGCACGGATGGAGGCACAATTTTTCTTCATTGTCTTCCACTCCCAAGTTTATAACTTTGTGATCAGTGATAAGAACAGCCTCCAAGTGAGCAATCAGGAATTTGCCCTGGAAGATTAACTGTCACTCAAGCAGCTACTCTCTACATTCGCCAAGAAGAGAGCCAGATGAAATATGCC
>NW_006438869.1:468226-476458 GCF_000325575.1 Pteropus alecto
ACAAATAGCATCGAGGATGATCAAGAAAAAAAGGGGTTCTCAACCTCACGGCAAAATTTCAGGTATAATCAAATTAACACTTCCAGCCAGAATAATTTACGTGATGGCTGCGGACAGATGAAAGACCAGAAGAGACCAGATGAGTGAGGCTTCCTTTTATAATCACTTAAAGATTGATTTACCATTAGACAAGGTCCGATCTAGTCGTAAAAGTTTAATTTTATATTAGCTGTAAAGGGGACACTGTTCGAGCAGGCTACGCATACTGTTTTAACTTCAAACCACCGGCTAGAAGTTACTAGAATTACCTCACTTCTTAGTCTGTTCATACCACATTTAACTGCAATAAAATATATTAAACATAATTAAGGTTCCAGTAAGCTGTTAAACAGCTCTGATGCTCAACTCACAAATTATTATTTTAAACACAACATTAATAGAAAGGGTCTCTTTGTGAAAACCTTTGGTTTGGGCTGCAAATACCTATCATCAGACAATCTTCCATGGTCTGGTTTTTGGAGAGACGGCTGCCAAGAATCCCATTTGAGGAAGAGGCCATATTTAACTACAACAAAGTGCACCCTTACGGGGCCAGGGTGAAAGACCCTGATCTCTGCAGCATCAAATACAGGAAGAGAGGCTCACAGGGCCGGGAGATCTGTGTGGCTTCGTCATGCCACACAAGTGTGGGCAGAAATGGCAAGTAGATACGTTGAGATGGTGACGAAATCCATCGACACAAAGTCTTTGTGACTCGAGGCCTACAGGGAGCTTCCGAAACAGTAGGTCCCAGTGACGAGGTCCCGGGACGCAATGGACCTCACCTGCTGAGTGCACGGCCACGCCGATGCCTCTCCCTCCACAGACACTCCACGCCGCCGTCACCACACTGCCTACGAGAAGCCCTTCCCTGTGACTCTCGGAAGCACGAGCCCACGTAACCTTAAAATTCAATCATTACAACGATTTGTGAACAGCCGATTTTAAGTGCGCTTCCATGGTCGCGTTGTAAGGGTGTGACAACCAGTAATGGAACGGGTGTCAATTTCTTGGAGAACAACGTCTTCTTGTTCTGAGAAATGGGATGAAATTCGTGAGTTAGCAGAAGTGTTATTTGACTGGAAAGGAAGTTCTCATAAATTATACGGGTGTGTTCCATCACAGTGAGACCTAACTCTGTGTGTGGCTGTCACCAAGGAGCACCTGCGCTGGTTAGAGAGCCGTGAGCTCTGACCACTGTCCTCGTCTCGGGTCTCTAGTTCCATTATCTTCAAGTCACTTTCAGGCTAAACCACCCTGGAATATTTGCTGCAGATTTCCATGCTAACTGGGTCCCCCTCGGAGTCAGGGGATGCCATCTGGCCCGGTCTGACTTCTCATTAACACGCTATCCGAACAGCATCATCTGTGGTTCCCATTCATGCCTTCATCACCTTCTCCAGGAACAAATCGGCTCTCTCGTCAAGCTTGCTTTCCTGTTTCTTTTACACGACACAGTTACGGACGCTTATTACTTCTTTCAGGACATACTCCTGAGGTCTCTATGTCTGGGCTTTTCTATCTGATGCAACAGCTACAAAGCCTACGGCATAGATTCTCAGTCGGCCTAGGTCGGCCTAGGAGGGAAGTAGATGCCTGTAACTGCCATATGGTGGCCCCTGCAGGACTCCGGTTACACCCGCGAAGCGTCCACCATGCAAAGCTGTCTTCCGGCACAAAGCGAAACTAGAGAAAGCCAGTGTGGGGAAGGCTTTCCAGAACGTGATTATAAGGCTATGGCTGCAACTGCAGAGACATAGTCACTGTGAGCGGGTCAGGCCTCAAGGTCCAAAGATTTGAAGTCACCCTCCCCCATCATCCCACCAGCAGCGACAACTAATCCATCTCCTCCAGTGTCTCGCCTTGGAATGGAGGACCTTCCTTCTAAAGATCAAGCGAGAAACCAGTGAGTGTCACGCCCCCGCATCATGAAGCCCCTCCCCTGACCACATCCAGCAGTCGCCAAGTCCCGTACACTGAGCCTCCTACATTCCTGGCACATGGCCCTATCTCCCTCCCACTCCACTACCATTTCTCTAATGCAAGCCACCGTCCTATCAGCCTTGGGCTATTGAAGTGGCTTCTACACCGGTCTCCTGGCGTCCAGCCTTGCCTTCCTCCCATCCGCTCTCCACGCTGCAGACTGGGTGGTTCGTAAAACTGCCATGGATGCACGCCGCTTACTGTGGGACAGATCCTGGCTCGACGATCGGTCCCACAGATTTCCAAATCTTCGAAAGGGAGCTTCTCACATGCTCTGGCCTTCCAACACGCAGCTCCCGCTGCCTGGACACCCTCTCCACCAGCCGCCTGGGCTCTCTCCCTTCCACGGTGTCCACATAATGGTCCTCCTTTGTAAGGCCTTTCCTGAACCTCCCCCCACAACTGCCACCTCCCCCTTGCCATATACTCTGGAACCTTCTCTATTTTCCCTTCCTTAACCCTCCTCCCACTTCGCTGAAGTTACTTTTAAGATTCTCCATTTTCTCTGGCACAAAGGAAGTTCCGTGACATTCTACAGCCTCGTCTGTCTTGGCCATCACCGTGTTCCCGGTACCTATCACAAAGAAAGAGCTTAAAGAAAGACGACGAATGAAAAGTGAATGACAAGGAAAGACAAAGGTTCGAGACAGAGTCTCACGGGAAACCTGAGAAGATGCTCATTGAAACCCTTGTGGGTCCAACAGTGACGAAGAGTGTTTGGCAATGGGCCAGTGCCTCAGAAAGAAAACAGAGGCCAAGTCATCTTCGACCATGGAGCCCGGCCAAGCAGAGGGCATCCGTGGGTGCATGGAGAAGCCCGCTGCCCTCTGCAGAGCTGCTTCACTAACAGGGGAAGGCGGGGGACCACAGGGGCGGGGGACATGAGAAACAGGATGGCAAGACAGGACGCGAGAAGCCCGGTAAGTGTGCTCTGCCTAGCACTTAGCAGATACTCAACAGAGACGTGACGAAGGAGTGAATATTGGTTCCACAGTTCAGGGTCCCGGCAATGCTGTGGTGTCAGCCCATCCACAGGGGTCCAAGGTTTTATCACTCTAATACTCTAAATTCTGTAGGAAGTCTCAGAATGTCACCTTAAAGCTTAGTTTCTGGGTAAGACGATGGGCAAATCAGCAGATCCCACTAGGCAGTTTCTTTTCAAATGATTCGTTCAAGAAATTTTTACTGAGAACCACCACATGCTGCTCACCCCGCTAGGGACTAGAGATACATTATTCAATGAGACAAGATGCCTCCGATCATGGACCTTCCTGAAGATGGAAAACAAACAATACATGAACTAGAAAGCATATGACTTCAAATAGGATAAGAGTGAGCAAGGAACTAAAGCAGAGGACGCACAGTAGTTTCCTCCTAGGGACAGCAATAGGTCATATCAGATGGGGACCCAAGGAAGGACTCGTGGAGAGGTAATTAATATCTGAGGGGCCAGGACGACAGGAAAAATTAATTCCGTGGAACTGGGAAAGAACTCTTTAAAAAGAAGGCTTAGGATGAGAAGTCATGCCATGTTAGCCCCCAGGGCCTCAGGCACAATGCCAAGCCCAAAACGCAACATTCATTCAATCATCCATTCATTTACTATTCCATTTATTCCTTCAACAGAAGTGCACCGAGGATTTATAGATGCCAAGGACTATGGCAGACAGTAAGATATAATAATGTTTGTTGCTTGATTGGAAGAATTAATGTGAATTTGAACACATAAATTCTCTAATATTTGACAATTTTTGTCCTACAAAATGGTATCTTCGCATGATTCGTAGGTGATATTTAATTTCTGGATGGGTAAACACAGATTATGGGAGGTAAATAACATGTTTTAGAAATTTGATTTTTCAAGTCCTTTGTAAGTGCCCATTTACACATCATTACAAGATATTAGTAATTTTAGCTGCAAAAGAATCTCATCTGTGGTTATGAAATAATTTTTTCTCTGGTTATTAAGTAATTTTTAAGAATTCTTTGTTAGCCTGGTTCCATTTAAAGCAAATGACTGAAATAAATAAAATTGCATGTTACTTAAAAAATTTATACTTATACTTCAGACTGTTCTCCCAAGTTAATGCACAGTTTATAATATTATGCATGTATTAATATATATTCAAATTCTTTCCATTATCTTTCAGCTAAGATTTCACTCTAAGCTAATGTTCCCAACCCCTCAGAAGACAACGCTGTAAAATGTAATTTCATATATCAATTCAAGGAACTGAGTTAAACAAGTTTGGAACATATTTTTGTGACTGTCATTACACACAAACACACACACGCACACAATTTACACAATAAAATGAAGCATGGTCCACTTAGCCTACCAATTCCAATAGACTCGTAATTAGATGTTGCTGTTTTTTTAAGTCATTCAAATGTCAGCCCACATCCACATTCTGTAGGCATGAGTATCAAACACTGTCTTTCCTGGTATCGATCTAAAGAGTCAGAGATATCCTGAATTCTCTCAGTAGCCATTACTGGCTCTTGAATTTGTGAGGTCATCCAACCCGTTACGGAATTCACATACAGTGAATAATTATAATCGATTCCTTAACTCTCGAGGTGACGAATTTTACAGGTGCAGCCCCCACTGTGCAACACGCCCCTTCCACAGCCAGCAACAAGAGTACTACGTTCAAGAGATTTCTCAGCATGGCAACATGACGAGGTTCCTCTTATTTCTGTCATTCCTCGTGGTGTAGAATTAGAATATATCCTGTTCTCGGTTCACACTAAGTCAGGGACACATTCCTTCTCCACGGGAGTCTAACTCTTTTATCTGGCTAATTCAGGAGGCGATCTCAAAGGCGAAAACTCTTAGATGCTGTAACAACTTGTGCAATACCATCCATACTACTCAGGAGCCCAGAAAGTATCTCTGATGCATGGGAGACGAGAGATCCAATGAAAGGACCTGGGAACACCCAGCTTTCTCAGCAGGCCCCCTCCGACCTGGAAATATTCCAGTCTGATCTGCTCGGTACCTGGTTCCCAGGTGTCATCTGAAAACAAAGCTAACGTACCCTGTTAATAACCAGGAATCAAATGATTTGAGGGGAAATTGATAGCGATAGCATGCAAGCAAAATGCAAACAACACCATCCTCAGACAAAATGCGATTTCTCTGCCCATTTGTTCTTTTTTTCACGGATATCTTGTTCCCTTAGTCAGGGATTAAAGAAGAAGAGTCTGGAAAGATCCTAAATTTATAGTCTGGGGAAGAATGAAGGCAAAGGGGCACTCATTAGTCTTAGGTTCCCGGCATGAAAAGTTAGCAGGAGTCACAGCTACGGTTCCTAGAAGAGAAGCTGAAATAGCCCCAGATCCTCCTGGCTTAGGAGCAGAACCGATTCTTCTCAGCGCCACTTGGCACAAATACAAACACATGTGCAAAGGTCTGTTTTCCTCTGACTTCAGCAACGATCAAAACACCTTCATGCTTCAGCATTTCTTTGTATGTGAACTTCTATCTTACGAAGTGTTTCCACAAACCTAATCTTCAGATGGACTCTCCAGACGCACCTGAGTGCGCAGCAAAGCAGACGTTGCTATTTTGCAAGCGAAGAAAGGGAGGCTCGGTGCACTGAAGGGACCTGTCTAGAGCGATGCGGGGAGGAAGTGATCAATTCGAAAGGAGAGATCTGGATCTTCTGATTCATAATCCAGTGGGGTTTTTTCCTTCCTTTTTTCTTTTCTTTTCTTTTTTTAAATTAGATGGTCGTAGAAACCGAGCGATCTCAGGGCACACGGAGTGGATTTAAAAGTCAGCATTCATGTTTGATTCTGCTGCACCGTGCAGTATTCTGGAAAGATCTCAAGAAGAGCCTGGTCTTGTGCCAGCCGGGGCTCTGCGATGCATTCTGTTTCTCCTTTTAAGGCATTTTAAGGACGCCTTAGACACCATCTCTTTCTGTTCTACTCACGACACAGTCCTTTCAATGAAAGCTCCAATTTGGTTTAGTTACAGATCATTTTCATCTATTTTTGAAAGTCATATAAACTTAACTCGAATAAATATGTTCCCCTGCATGTTCTTCCTGGATTTGTCGAAGTTTTTCAGTAATTAGGCATCTTTCCTAGAGTGTCGTAAACCAAACAGTGTCTTGTGCCAAAGCAAGAAAAGCATTAATGAAAACGAAGAAGAAAATGAAGCCAAGTTCAAGCAGCGAAAATATTCTTTCTGTCTTATTTCATCAAAACGAGAAGCAAAAGAAAACTATGCGAAGACAGGATTAAAGTGAATTCGATGTTGTCAGTGTGAACCCTCCCACCGAAATCTTTTAGGAAAATAAATCTCGAGAACTTTAAAAAAAATCAGTTACATACGGTAAAGTAAATTTTAGTAAATTTAAGAACTTTAACGATTCACTCCTACAACATTTAACTGGAGAACTTTGCTGTCCTTAGAGGGGAGAAAATAATAATAATCCGGAGAAAATTCTATCACTGCATTTCATCTAAGGTATGACATCCTCGAGAGTCCATCAAATTTCTTTAAAAACAAAAATGTGTCTTCTTCCTAGGCTGTGTTAATCAAATCAAATCTAAAATAAGCACAGCCTATGGAGTGGCCTTACAGAAAACTTCAGCCACCGGGAACACGTTTGCATTGGTGGAGGAGGGGGAGGGGAGGAGGGAAAGGCTGGGAAGGAGATCATGTCCCCAGCAGAATTTACCATCTTTGTACTAGATTGTGGCGGTGGCCGCTCCTCACACAAAACGGATGGTACGACACAGATCCGCGCCATGAAATGCCAAGAAACTAAAGAAGCACTGATATCATCGACTTCCACAGATTTTCCAATCAATACCCCAGAGTCAACTTCTGAATTTTCGCATTGGAATTCTCTCGATTTGAATCACTATAGCTGTTACAGTTCCGCACATGCTCATCATACGTTTGAATATTAACTTTTCTTAAAACTCAGTGTTCTTAAGCCAAAAGCTTACTAGTCAGATAGTTCAGTGGCAGATTATTTTCCTGTGGAACAAATTACTGCTGTCGCGAATCGCCGTAAATTTGGTGGCTTAAAACAACTCAGATGTATTCCTTGCGTTTCTGCGGGTCAGCAATCTGAAAGCAAGACCTCGGCAGGGCCGTGCCCCCTGGGAAGGCTCTAGAAGAAAATCCGTTTCCTTGCCTTTTCCAGCTTCTGAAGGCGTATTCTCGCATATCTTGGGTCATGTGTCAGCCCTTCCACCCTCAAGGCCAGCAGCATGGCATCTTCAAAGCCCTCTGCCCCATCTTCACATTCCCTTCTCCTCTCTCTCTGGGGCAAATATTCACGTCTGCCAAGTCCCTTTTGCCACATCAGGTAGCATTCACGGGAAGCAGGGATTACACTGGGGCATCTGCCTCCCACGGCAGTCACCCCAAACGATTTCCTAACCAGCTTCACAAAGGACCGGATGCTTTCACAGATGCCTGCATAGCAATCAGCTTTTGGAAACCTTTGGTGAGCTTACATCCTACTCAAACTTAAGCCGTAACCTTGTGCATTATGAAACCCTTAGAGAAAATTACAGGACGGGATCCTGTGATTCCTTCATTCTGCCAATGGAGATATTGGGAAGTTTAAAGTCAGATTCCTCAAGATATTTTCAGCCACACTCAAATCGTGTGTCTAGAAAAGCAGCCAAAATTCAAACAAATTTTAGTCCTATTAAGTAATTTTTATATTTCATATTTAGAAAAATTAAAAGTTGACTTATTTACCAACGGCCTGTGCTATCAAGTAATTGACCAAAGACATAACATTCATGAGATGTAAAACATAATCCTCTGGCAGTGATCATGGATATTTGGGGTACAAAGTAAGTAATGACATATTTGAACTCAATGCTTCTCGGCCTCTTGGTTAAGACCAAGTGTGTGGATATCTGAACTCAGACCCTTGGCCGATTTCAAGGTATTGCTGAGCTGCTTAATATTATATTTTTAATTAATAGGTCAGCAGAAATAAAATTTTCCACTTTCTATTTCAAATTATTTCAGCAAAGGTCAGATGAAGCAACCCCTTGGGCATGTGTCACGGGCCTGTGTGCAACACTATGTAGCCCCAGCTCATTTCTCCTGTAAGGTCACAGCCCAGAGGACACCGGAGCTGCTGTGGCTCACAGCTCAGGCTGACGGGCGAGCCGGCCCGCGCCCCTGTGGCCGACCACCGCCTGAGTGCCTCTGCCCACTCAACA
>NW_006438869.1:476490-481467 GCF_000325575.1 Pteropus alecto
CATTTATTCTGTGATCGCCAACATCCCTGCCCCTCAGGTCGCTCTGCTTGCTTTGGGCGCTATGTTGGTCCTGTAGCCTCGGTTGTTTCTGGAACAAGCGCTCCATCTCTTCAGCGTCATGGTCAGCTCTGGAGAGCAGAGGACGTGCATTCTGCTCAGAGGGCCCATCCCATCCTGCAGTTCCCAGAACAAAGGGAGCAGAGGCAGAATCCGACTCATGCTGCCGGCTCTTACATGGATGCGAAGTCATGAAATGATCGTCATTAGGTTAGGGGACAGCTATTCAAGAATAAGTACTCTGATTAGAATATAACTGCTGCTCAAAAAAAAAAGTTTGCCCCCTCATCCCAAATGTTTCGTGTAACAATATTGTCTCTAATATTTAATAAGATGAATAATGTTGATGAGAATAATAATAATAATAATAATATACGACATGCACCAGGCACAGTTCTATGTGCTTTCGTATTAACTCATGTACTAATTCACTGAATCCTTTTTAAAAATCCCTAAACTATAAACGCTGTCACGCACATGTTATCAATAAAGAAACTGAACACGAAGATGTTAACTAATTTGTCAACGTCACGCAGCTAATACAGTGGCAGAGCCGGGTCCAGACAACTGGTACCCAGAATCCATGCTTTCAACCACGACCCTAAGCACTCCCCTACTTAGCACACTCAGCATTGGCACGTACAAAATTCTAGAAGTCCAAGTAATGGAATAAATTGTAAGCAGTAGGTAGAGAAAGACCTGGAAGAACAGAAAAGGTAACAGATTCATTTGTAAAGAAAATTATAGACAGGTATTTAGATTTATATTCCTCCTTATTACACGAGATTAAAATACAAAACTATAAATGCCTCAGTACAAAATTTTATCTTTAAAAATAGGAAAAAAAAATCAAAATGTTTTTTGAAAATCATATTTTGAATTACATTGACCTATGCACATATATTTACATCAGGGTTCTTTTTTAAAGATGTGAAATATCATGAAAATATTTAAAATCTCATTCAATTTTTAAAATGTGGTTTAAACACTCTTCAGGAAAACACATTATTTACAATATCAGGTGTGACTACGGATTCCTAACCCTGTTGATTCAGGCAACACTAGCCTTGGCAAATTGAGATTTGCATCTCTAAATGGGCATAACAATGGGAGATTTTCATCTCTAAAGGGCAATACAATGGACATAAGCAGCTAACAAGATGAGGGTGCAATTCACTCTGTGGGATTTCAGAGAGCCTCCACTGACAACACTTTATAGAACACAGAAGAGAAAAACGTTACTATTTCCTACTTAATTTCTCTTAAAGCAGCCTTTTCCAGTTAAAGGCTGAGGAGGGCGCCCCTAGAACCCAAGACCCCCAAGCACGGAAGCACGGCGCCTACAGATTCCAGGGGAGACACCAACTTCTCCCCCTGCCAGGCCGGTCCCTAAAAGGTCCCCGGCTGGCCCTACATTTAGAGCTCTAGCCAGGGGAAGGACAGCCACAAGGCTTCAGGATGCCTCTCCTCCCTCCCACACACCCCACAAAACAGAGTCCTTCCTCCCTGTCCCCAACTTCCAAAGGATAGACACCTACAACTCAGCACGATCACGTGGCATGTTAAGATGTGCAGGATGCATCATAAATGCGAGGATATAATTTTCAAAACCCATCAGTCCATCAAGCGAAAGAAAATTGGACAGAAACTTCTTTAAAAGTTGACATAGGGCAACTGGTGTGACAGTAAGAATATGTAGAAACTGTCACTGAGATCCTTGAAATTAGCGTGAAAAATGCATGCTGAATCCAGTTACGACAATAGGGGGCTGAGCAGGAAACCAGAGAGAATGTGCAAGGTTGCCGGCTAATCCTGGATCGTCTGAGAACACAAACAGAGGCGCTTTCGGCTCTAACGAGACGGCAGGTACGTTCCAACACCCTGGCCAGGCCGGAGGGCCGGACAGCTACCCAGTGACAAGCCAGAAAGAGCAGCTGTCAAGGTGCTGCTCCTTTCCAGAGGGGACTCGCCATAACAGCGGATGAGACAGAGAAGCGAAGAGAATATGTTTATGTCAGTAAAAGTCTGAAAATAAATGAATCATGGGATTTTAACTAGTTAATCTCCCCCCAAAAAGGTACGCTGAGAATCCAGCTGCGTCCCCAGTGCAGAGGCCCACAGGAAGCCTCACCTCAGCACCCAACATGATCAGAGGGGTGTCCAGCAGGCGATCCGGGGACAGGAGCTCTGTCCTCTAAGGGATCCTTCTGCTCCTCCCTGAACCGCGCTTGCCGGAGACTTGCGGACTTGCTACGACGGCGACCTCTTGCTATTCCATCGAATAAAGTATCACACACTCGAGTCGACAGAACGGACCAAATCTCAACACTGCTCTGCATGCAGCAACATGCAATGCACGGCACAGGGCTCACGGCTGCGCTCGACGCTGGCCCTGCCTTTAAGGTGTGTGGGGGTGTGTGTTTGCACGTACACACACACACAAACACACCACTCATACATACACACACCAGTCATGTACGCACACACACACACACCATTCATATACACACACACGCACCGCTCGTGTACACACACACACACACACAGAGCACTCATATACACGCACACCACTCAGTTGTACAGGGGACCGTCCACATCAGGCAAATTTTTAAAATTTAGAAAACAGTCTCCACTTTATAATGAACACAAGAAACCTTTATCAGCCCACCAAAGGGAACCAGTGCAAAGACCTTACGATGGTTTGTAAGGTCTTCCATTTGCTAGATGGTGAGCCGTTTTCTAAGACACTGTCGCATGCAAGCATCCTGGAGCCCCAGACACTGAAGGGTGTCCAGCAGCAGCTGTGTGGAAGCAAGTCTGGCTGCCCTGGCCACACGGCTGGAGAAGCCGTGACCACGGGCAGTCCTGGAATCCCACTGGAGTGACGCCTCCTGGGATAAACTCCGGGAGGCATATGTCAACCACGGATGTACTGACACCCTTCCTTAAAGGACACGGCCGACAGACTCTGAATTTGCATCATATTCCAATGGGGGCAAAGTAAGTACCATGAAGTTGAAAAGAATCTCTCAGTTCTACCGATATTCTCACGGCAGCTTCTTCGGAAGAAGTAGAGGAAAATGTCGATGTGGACACAGAACTCACTGCATTCCCATCACATGATTCCCGATTATTACCTTCTTCCCAGCCACGTTAACACAGGAACACTCGTGACTTTTGGTCAAGAAAAACTACAATGCATTCTTTTCAAAAAAATCCCAGCTCTAGGTGGATGGGTGGCAGGTGAGGGAGGCCATCATAAGAGCCATCTCTCAAATAATCAAACACTGATGGAAAGCAGCTTCTGTGATGTCTGATGATAATCACATTTTTTTTGAAGCACAGAACAGTGAGATTCCGTTTAAATTTTGCTGAGCCTGTGCCCTAAATGTCCATTCAGAAGGAAAAGCTTTGTGTAGCATAATCCTGACCACTCAAAGAGGAGGCCCAAGACCAGTGGCATCAGCGTCACTGGGGAGCATGCCAGAAGTGCAGAATCTCTGGCTCTGCCTTGGAATCACTGGCTGGAGGTCTGCATTTTTACAGAATCCCCAGGTGCTCTGTATGTATCTTTGACTATGCAAAGCAGTGACATAAATACCCGCGTACACTCAAGACAAAACAGTCACTTCTTGTAGTTGACTTGTTCGAACTGTTGATCATTAATTAATTTCTATAATTAATGAAGCTAGTCATGACTTGGAATCACATGGCTTATAGAAAGCATTTTAATGTAATTTTTTGTGAAATGGTCAGTTTTTGTGCATCATTAAAATTTATAGAGATTATTTTCCCAGCTAGTTATGAAGAAAATGTCATAAAAGAATCTAGGGGCTGCACCTGACCAATGAACTGACTCCCTCCCATCTGGTTTCCTGTAACCATAGCAACTCAAATTTGCATCCTTAGAACACAAAAATAAGCAAACTAACGCAAAGAAGTTTTCTCCGTTCTGGTCATGGTTATAGTAGCAACAGGTAACAAAGGTCAAAAGAAGCCATGATTTGCATCATTATGTGAAAAAAGAAATACAACCAGTAACTATGGAGACCAGATAAAAACTTCAGAAATGACTTGCAACTGACAAAGGGCAGAGCAACTCTATTTCACTCACATACAAAAAAATAATAATTATAGGCAAAGCCACCCAGAAATAGCTGAATTTGCGGAAGACAGTAACACACACGTTTGACTCAGGCACCATCAGAGATTGTCTGATTTGCTGTGGAATTGTTAAATTATATGTTTTTACTATTGGGTCAGTTAGGTGTGACACCATTTAAATCTAGATTATCACGCCTTCTGAAGATAACATGGGCCCTTACTGAGTCAGCTAATTCCTTAGATGAAAGGCAGATTTTTCTGTAGGCGAATTAACTCTTGAAGACCGCTAATTTTTAAGACTTAAGAAATTCATGTAACTTCGAAAATATCTAATTTTCACTTAAGAAAGATGAACAACCTCAAGGATGCTGCCTATTACACGTCTCCTCAACAGATTTCCAATGTAAGGATCAAGCTAAACTCAGATTATTTACGGAGAGAAAATAAAGGAGGAAAACTTTACAACTGCCACCCTACCCACTGCCCAGAGATGTCCATCCAGCCCCACAGGGACAAGTGACTCCCCCACTGTCTGTAGATTCTGTTTATGAGTTCGATGCTCTCCCCCTCAATTCAGGTCAGATATTCCTGACTCCCTGTTCAGATCAGCTTGTGCACTGCCTGACGCCGAATGAATACGTATGCACAGGAGAAAATGGCCACTCCACCCAAAAAAGAGAGAAGATACTGAATCACAGCAGAAGGAAGTAAAAAACATCTTACATATGAGTCTCAATGATACTTTTATGCTAGGATAACATGTTTATCTTTCGCCTATTTTTTTTTTTTATTATTGCCCACCAGAACAGAAAATAT
>NW_006438869.1:481527-503901 GCF_000325575.1 Pteropus alecto
CGGCATTCGATTACTAACTCCGGCATATTCTAAAGTCATAAATACAACTTTGAGCTCCCTTCCTCCCAGCGTATTGTCAGTTTTTGCCTTATGTCATGGGTTTGCGCTTCATTTTCCTTCTTTCTCTATAAAACATGTCGCTGCTGATCATCACCATAGCATGACACACTGACAGAGCGTGCAAATAAAAGCTGGCACTGTTCGGGGAGCTCCCCACCCTGCCCCCACTGTGACCTTTTTTAAGTGAGTGTCCCACTTTCAACTGAAATCTAAAAAGAATCCTAAAACATTTTCACAATTAAATGTGAAATGCATTCTATTTTGTACATAGCACACGGTTGATAGATTGACAAAAAAAAAAAAAAAACTTTTAAGCTAAACACTGTTTTTCATGTGACATTGAAAGAGGACAAGGCTGAACCTTCCACTGTTCACCTCTGGGTTTACAAAGTGAGAAAAGGCTTTTTCATCACCGAAATGCAAAAACGACCTGAACTAGCTGCTGTAACCCTTCCAATGTCGTTTTAATTTGGTGCTAATGCTCTAATTTGCTCATTTATTCTTCTCTAACCACGTAATTAACGCTGAAAGAAGCCTTTTAGGGATTTGCCACTGAGCACTCTGTCTTAGTAGAAGGAAAAATTCCTTAGATATGTTTCCAATCAGCACGTATGTACTGAAGCCAAGAACTAGCAAACCAGAACCACAAACCACCATAAAATCCAAACGATTAAGGGCTGAGACCAGCAGGGGCTCGCTCAGACAGCGGAGACCACGCCAGGCCCAGCATCCGCCGGTTTTCGGGCCTGTACATCTGACTGCGTTTCGGTGTGTTCTAACGCGTCGTTGCAGCCTAATGCATCATCTGTGGCCTTACTCCTTCCTTCTGCTATAGTAGTATGTCTCCAGCTGACCAGATGCACTTCCCTGATTGAAACCCATGTCAATCCTCCTAGACCAGCAGTCCCCAACCTTTTTGGCACCAGGGACCAGTGTTCCTATGAGAATCTAACGCCTGATGATTTGAAGCAGAGCTGAGGCGGTGATGCTGGTGCTGGGGAGCGGCTGCACATGCAGATGGAGCTTGGCTCGCCCACCGCTTACCTCCTGATGTGCGGCCAGTTCCTAACAGGCCATGGACCGGTACCGATCTGTGGCCTGGGGGTTAGGGACGCCTATCCTAGACGACGTGCTTCTGCAAATACGGGCACATCACATACAGTGAGCAGAAGTTCAGACCCGTGAGAAGACAAGTGCTGGAGAAGAAAGAAGTGCCGCCGAAGCCCATGTTCTCAGGATATAAGACTGTGAGAAAAGATGGCAGGAAAAGGCCAAGCGGTATGGAAGCTGAGGAAGGCCCGTCGGCGTGGCCTAGCATCAGTCCTTATTCACCCCCAAATCGTAACCTCCACGGTAGAGAACTACAGTCTAAATGCTGCGACCTTTCTCCTGCAAATCATTCATTCATTCATTGTTCCTGCAACATTTTTTGAGCACCCATTATGTGCCAGGCACTGTTTAGGGGCTGAGCCTCCAGTGAACAAGGCAGGCTCTCCAGTCCCCTGTGTGTATACATACCTACCTTTTAGGATAACAGAGAGAATATTTAATAAACTCTAAGTTTTCTTCTAGTAAAAGGATTTTGAGTTTAAAGCTCTGCACATCAGTCATATACTAAACACATATTTGCTGGATGCCCAAAATATTCAAGGCTTTGACTGACACATCAAGGGAAGCTAAAACCAAGCAAAAAACAAAAACAAAACAGAGGGACAATGGGGAGAATGAGAGAGATTCAGATGCATTTGAGATAGAAATGAGACACATCCAGATGGTAACAAGATTTACAACAAAGTATACAATATATAAGCTTAAATCATATAAAATTGCCAATAGTTATTCACTTTCGAACTACAAAATTAACTTCTTTCATATGATTTGAGCCAGAGGTCAAAAACCACAGTCTGTGGGCCAAATCTGGCCCTCTGCTTGCTTGTGAAAACAAAGTTTTATTGGAACACAGCCACGCCCACTCCTTTGCATACTGCCGATGGCTACTTTAATAACAGCATTATCCAGTAGTCATGACAGAGACCATGTGTCCATCAAAGCCTAAATTAGTTACTGTTTGGCTCTTCACAAGAAAACTTTGTTAACCCTTTGTTTAACTTAATATTTACATCCAATGATTGGCAGTGACGGCAAAAGCAACAGAATTTCAAGAGCAGGCAAGATTAGTGCAGTATGTTCCCTGACAGCCCAGATTTCAGCTGAGACTTGAGGAAGAGCTAGATTCTGAGCCAGAAGGGACAAGGACTCCTCAAGAGGGGGCAACAGATGGTAATGGCTGTGCTGACCCTTGGTCCCCAAATGCCATCAATCACTGGAACATCCAAAAATGCCCCGCACTTGCTTCTGGGCATTGTCTCTGCTGAGATCCCCAGGGGGAAGTAGAACTAGAATGAGAAAAGCCTGGTTAGGTGTCCGGAGAGTTCAAAATCCCTTGAACATCAATCCTTCCAGTCTTTTTAGTTTAAGCGTGAATCAAGAGCGGGCCAGGACAGCCATATATAACAGGAGTGTTTTATTATTAGGAAGATTGAATTCAACGGATGTAAAATAATTGAATCTAGAGCAAAAATTATATTATTTGGAATATCTATATAGCCCTTTGTAGGGCCATATCCTGAAGAATAATTACTGAAATGGTTGCAGTAATTATATTTTAAAGAATTAGGGGACGTTTCAGACAATTGAAAACCCATCTGGGGTTATTATCACGTAGAAAAGTATGAACACGAGCATTTCCTTCTCATTAATAAGCCACACACTTCAGCCCAAACGTGACCTGCTATAAGGCTGGCATAGTGCGTTGAGTTGTGAAGTTCCTGCAGCCAACCACCTTCCCCCGGATGTGAAATACTGAAAGACAGAGGGTGGTAGACCCGAGGCAGAAGGACCTCCTCTTTTCCATCATGCGCATGACCCAAAAGCACACTGAAAACTGATGACAATAAACACGCAAGTTTACGGTTAGGCTAGAAAGCCAAGTGGGATGTATGCGTACAAGACGGCAGGTAAACAGAAATTTGCATGCTTCTACGTCTAAAATCAAAGGCATCTTAGACCACATTATGAGGGCTGTCCCAGGGTAATACGGTTTAGCGATTTTATCAAAACTAACTCATAGCATATTCCAGTGCCATTAATTACACAAACCAGCTGTCCGCTGCCCAATGAAGATGTCAGCTTACAAAATGAGAATTACCTAGCTTAGAGAGACTGGCCTTGGACACAGTTGCTCCTGTTTTTCTAACGGAATTACTGTCAAGCCTTAGTAAGGCTCCAGAGGTGATTTCTTCCCAAAAGGACACATCAAGGGAAGCTAAAACCATCATCAGCTGAGGGTCCCAAAAGCTCTGGGGTAGCTCTGCTTCTAGCTACAAGTTTCCTTCCCTGGTCCCATCCTCCCTGGTGGCTGGTGAGGCGTGAGCGAGCAGAGAGCCAGGATTCCGGTCTTGGTTTCAGCATGTGATCATATTCTGGTCACGTGACCTGCTTCATCCTTATTGAGCTTTAGGTGACAACTCAAATAATGGGACAGCTGCCCCAGGGTCGTCAGTGGCTCGGACAAGTTAATGCCTCTCCCTAGGAAGCTCTTCCCTGGTGCCAGTAAAGACGCTGTGGTTTTTAAGTTTCACTGCTTTCGCTTTGGCGGCAGAAGCAGCTGTCACAGCACCAACTGAAAAGGGACGTGAGCCCTAATAGCCTGGAAGTGGGGTACCCCACATCCAGCAGAAACAGAGGGCACACCCCACCAGGTATGGTGGGTACCCGGAGAACAGTATAGCACAGGGAATATTAATACAAGGGAGGAAACACAGGAGAGGGGCCAGGGCTGGTGGCAGTGGCTCAGGTCCCACCTCCAGGCCTGCTGGGCTGGGAAGAGGGAGCAATTTCCAGGTCAGAGAGCCCAAGAGGGGGCTGTGTGGGGGCCGCTGATGGGTGCTGAGGCCTGGGGTGGAAGAATGCAGCCAGCCCTGAGAGACCCCTCAGCACACAGCCCTCCTTCCTCCCTCGTCTGCGGGGCCCCAATAGGAGGAAGCCGGCCAGAGGCAGGGGCCCAGCGAGGCTTTGATGCGGTCCCATAACGGAGCCTCCCTGAGCCCGGCGGCGGCACTGGAGACGACACGCCAGGGCAAGCAGTACACACCCGGCACAAACATCGGAATCACCAACCTCCCCTTTTCTTTTTCCTAATGTCAAGAGATATTTGCTTTTGTGCAGCATCGAGCAACAGTGCTCAGCCCTGTTTTTATCTCTAGAAAACCCTGCCTTTCCTTCCCACCCGCTGTCCACGGCTCAGGATTTCCTTCTTTATTGCTGAAAAATACTCCATTGTGTGTGTGTGTGTGTGTGCATACAACTTCTCTGTCCAGTCATCCATGGATGGACACGAGGTGGGGTCCCTTTTCTCTACCTCCACACCAACAATTGTTATTTCTTGTCCTTTCGATGGTAGTCATTGCAACAGGTGTGAAGTGACATCTCACTAGGGTTTCGATTTGCATTTCCCTGATGATTAGTGTGTCGAGCACCTTTTCATGCACCTGTTGGCCATCTGTAGGTCTTCTTTAGAAAAATGTTTATTCAGGTCCTTTGCCCATTTTTAATTGGATTAGTTATGATGGGGGTAGGTTGCTTTTTTTTTTTTTGCTATTCAGTTGTTTGAGTTCTTTATATATTTTGGATGTTAACCTCTTATGAGATATAGATATAACTTGCGAATATATTTCTCCCATTCTCCATGCTGCCTTTTCATTTCGTTGATGATTTCCTTTGTTGTGTAGAAGAAGCTCTTTAGTTTGACGTAGTCGCACTTGTTCATTTTTGCTTTTGTTGCCATTAGATACTTTGCAAGATATGGCACTTATATTTGCAGGTATTGGTACTTCCAGAAAATCCATAGAGACAGGCAGAAGGGCAGGCTTTTCTGAGTTTTGAGCCTGTCGTGGCACTGCACCCACGTGGTTCTGGTCACCACAAGTCCTCCTTCCCATTCTGAATGCACAGTCAGCTGTTGGCTACATCACAGTCTGAGGAGCCCTCGCAGGGTAGCGAGCAGGCCCTGGGCGGGAAGAGCTACCGACCTCTGTGCCAGCTTCACACCATGTCATTCATTTCCACCCCACGTTCCTGAAGCAAAAGTCCTCACAGCCTTCTCTCCAGCTGCCAGGCTCACTGGCACCTTTCCAAGAGGTCCGGATGCCACTTGGCCGGCCCCAGGAGGCTGCCTGCTTCTGCCTGGGCATCTGAGAGCTCGCCCATCGCCAGCTGCACGGCTCCTCCCAATGGCTTCAGGATATAGGACTGTGGGCTTTATTTCATGTTAAGCTACTGAACCAAAATTACTACTAATAAACTTCAATTAAAACAAAATAAAGCATGTAAGCTCTTTATGCCAGGAATATTTCAGACATTGACCTAAAGGCCTCTGCCAATGTAATTAAGACATTCACTGAACTGAAGCCAGAACTATATATTTTTTTTTCACATTATAAACTAGAAACTGGCTTTCAAAGACTGGCCTCCTCTTACTAATTCAATCCTTATAAAATCCATGGGTATATCTGAAAGTGACTACGAAGTTAGCGTTCCACTATTCATTCGCTCTGTTTAAAGGGGGAAATGTGTGAAGTCCAAGTTCTTCTCAGCGAGGTGATAGATTTGCTAAGTTCTCTTCCTGCTGCTTCAATACGCAGGTTCTCACTACTGAGATGCTCCTCCGATCGCTAAAACTGGAGCCTTTGGAATAGTTAACTTGAACACCACGAAACTCTAAAGGTGTCATGTTCAAACAGACTCAAAATAGTATCCAAAAGGCTCAGCGGCCAGCGAGAGCTCTGAAGGAGAGGCAAAGTCAAGGGGGTAGCCGAGATGCCGGGAAGAGGAGCTCAAAGGCACCTGTTAGCACGCGACACTTCCTCGTACCCCCCCACACTCCCACCCTGGCCAGGCCTGACCTCCGTCTTCTCTATCTTTCTTAGAAGGGACTGTCTCGGAGATGTGTATCACTAGCAAAGTCAGCAGCTCTGTGCTACGTGGGGTTATGCCGTGAAGAGAGAGACCCTGTGTTAAAAAAAAAAAAAAAAGTGTGTTCTCACAGCCATCTGCAGGTGATGACAGGGCGGTTCTGATAACCCGTTAGACTGACAGCCACACTTCCTGCGTGACAGGGAATTACAACATAAACACATTCACCAAACCGGATATCCAGAAGGAAACAACACACGTGATTTATAAACGACACGCTGGCAAATAAATAAATAAATAAATGATAACCAGCCTTATCACATCCTTCCTTATCATAGTCTCTTCTTTCAAAAATACTTCTCAAAATTCCTCCCCCAAACAAGGGGCTTCTCTTTCAGGTTCGCACGGAAGGACAAAAGGGAGAAAGAGAATGAAAGTCATTCATTCTTCTGGTTCACAAACGACTGTGGAATGAGCGACGCCATGGATGGATCTGGAGAGGATCACGCCAAGTGGAAGAAGTCAGATGGAAAGGGACAAGAACTATACGGTTCCACTCAAAAAACAGAAAGCAACACATGAACAAACAAGACAAACAAACTCATAGTCCACAGACAACAGTATGGCGGTTCCGGGAGGGGAAGCGGGGCGCAGGAGAAGGTGGGGGTGGTGGAGAATGAAGAGGGTAAAGGGGACAAATCCATGGTGACAGAAGGAGACTAGACTTCGGGGGTGAGCACGTGAACGTTCAGGTGATGCGTTACACAACTGCACACTTGAAACCTATATAATCATGTTCACCAATGTCGCCCCAATAAAATTAATCTTTACAAAAACTGACGACATAATGAGAAACGACAAGTCGATTGCACTTGCGGACGACTTGAGACGTTTAAATCGTCTTTGGCATTCTGGTACCCCACGGTGATCACGTGACTCAGATGAAAGCAGCGTTTAGGATACACACAGGAGCTTATAAAGGAGAAAGACGTTCGTTCCGCAGAAGCACACACACTCCACCTGGGAATCTTGGCCAACACGCTGGAATCACTGTAAAAATGAGCGTCTACGAGAAGCCAGACTCCGTGCTAGGAGACGGGTGAGGAGCTGGAGGGCGCTGGCTGGCCACTGGGGTGCCGGCCGGAGGGCACATGGCGCTTGGTGACCAGACTCTTCCACATCCTCAGGCTGTCAGCGTCAGGAACGGGCGGATCCTCGTCATCCTGACTGCACAGTGCGCTAGACACTGGAAAGGCAGACCGTCCTGCCGCGAAGGTGGATCATGCAATTTTCGTGCCTAAAAACACACGTGGGGCCACGTGAGACGGTGAGCTCGTCGCGCAGAGGTCTCGGCTTCCAGCTCCCTGACGAGGGAGGGCTCTGAGCGACCCCACGGGCAGACGAGGGACTGCAAACTTCTCCAAGATCCTGAAAACAGCCTCGAACAGTTCTATCTTTTCCTTCGTAATCTCGAAGCCATTTCTGGTTCTCGGGCCCTACCTGCTCGTAGACAACCACCTGTGAAGAGACCACATCCTGGCTACGCCAGGTGCGGCTGTGCACAGTGAGCAGAAGGTCCCCAGAGCCCTGGCCGTCCGGTGGGGCACGAACCTTCCCGGCAGGTAAGGCGGCTCTGCCGGAGCCTGGAAACTCAAGAACTCCCTCGTTTCTGCCATACTCACTCTTCCCCCCACCTGCTGTCACAGCATCCTGGCTCCACGTTCCCAGGAATCCTCAGTGTTTGGCTGCACCCAAAGCATCAACTCAGGTGGAAGGAACGCTGGAGAAATCCTGGAGAGAAATGGCTTCCACGCAGGACACGGGACATCCAGCTGGGCAACGGGCAGCAAGAAAGCAGAAGCCATTTCTCTCCTCCACACACCGTATTCCCAGCGCGGAGCCTGGGGTCTGGCAGAGGAACCTTCTGGTAAACACGTCTTGGTCGGCCGAATGCTATTCTCCACCCCAGGGCTCCCCTGGACCTGGACTATGGCAAAAACAAATGGCCCTCATTATAAGGGAGCCCCCACGTGAGCCCCTCTTCAAGGACGTAACAAATCACCATCCCTCTGTGAGGGTCTAGGAAAGGCCGCGCCTGGAGACAGTGCGGTGCTCAGCCTCAGTAGCGTCTTTAAAATTCTGGACTTCTGCGGAATGACTATATCAGTTAGGAGGCGGTCGGCGTTCAGCAGATAAGACATTAACTCACCTGAGTGCATCTCCCTTCCTTTGAATCATTTCCCTTTGTCTGCTAGGTCAATTGAATTAAGACAAAAGACAGGATTCATCGAGACAAAACTTAAAAATTAGCCCATCCTCTTGTAAACTATGGATTACTTCACGAAAAACCTTAGGGAAAACCGGTAATCAATGAACACCACGAAGGCCAAGGGCATGCTGTGTATATATTTAATAATGAAGAAGTATTTCTCAAGACTTGGGGAAATATAATTCTTTCAAAGAGAGTTGGTCATTTATCTCTAGGATGACGAGGGACAGGTAAGAAGAGACCTTTTCAGGGGAGGAACTGTATCTCTCTTCTTCTTTTCTCCTGGAGACACAAGGCTGCTGTGATGACCAAGCCTTCCCTGCCCTCCAGGCCAGTCGGCCTCTCCTTTGACCTTCTTTTCATGGACACAAAACAGAAGAGAGGAAAAATCTTAGCGATTTTCCTCTACGCCCCTACCAATCACATAAAAATGCCCGTATGTGGAGGTATTTCAACGTCCACATCGCCAAGAGACCGTCATCCTCCAACTGCCTAGAACAGCTCCCAATTATTTTCAGCACCCACTTCATCAAGCACCTAATTCCATAGCTTCTGACCTCTTTATTCACAATGAGAACTTATCTTTCTGTTTTCTCCAAAGAATGATGGATTGTTTGGCCAAAGCCATTAATCCTGGTGTTAGATTTAGGGAGACAATTCAAAGATGTCGAGCCTGCCGATTATCTGGGCCCTGACAGTGTGCTGTCCAAGATCCCAGGACTAATTTTGGATCATTGGAAACCAGCCACCACAGGATACACTTGAACTCGTTAAAAATAGCCCAGCGACCCCTCCGAACATTTCAATTTAATGTGGCAGGGACAGAAACGTGCTTCTGGTTTCAAACCAGCTTGCTCCTACGGAATATAATAAGGGAATAGAATTTCATGACGTGAGATTTTTGAGATTGTCCGTAAGGTTTTTTTAAATAGACTTTCACTTTAGAACTAACAGTAAATAATTTCTCAAAAGGCTGCTAATTTAGAATCGAATGTCTTTTTTCTAAGTATAAACAAGTCATTTGGTATATTGTAGATCAATAGAAAACAATTAATATTATTGCAGGAGACTGCCTGGGTCTCCACTCCGCTTGAATGTAAAGCGTTTAATTAAATAAATCTAATTAATTATCTGGAAGCTAATATGGGAAAACAGCTGACAACCCCAATTGCTCAGAAAAGCCAAACATTTTCAACCTGTACATTTTACGAGTTTCACATGTACCTCTAATTGCGTCTTCATATGAATTCCTTTAGCGTTCTACCAATTCTTAGAAGTGTCACGCCAAACTCTTCTGTAGAAACACATCTACAAAATCTTTTTTTTCCTGCATACAGGAAAGGCACAGAGATGGACGTGGCTGGCACTGGTGATGCCCTTCACAGGGCCTTTTTAAATATCTGTCATAAGCTGTGACATACCTGGGTCACGCTGCCATTATCAGGCAAAATGGCTAACAGGCAGAAGTCAAAATTTATCCCAATAGCCAGGTTTAAAAAACACAGGAGGCTTTTCCTGAAGAAGAACAAAGACCAACACGAGCAACCCATATATTTTCAAGTGAGCAGCCTTCTCCAACGTGCATTTGATTTATTTTCATAAGTTTACCCCTGCAGGCTTCAATAAGCCCGGCTGCCAACCCCGTGTTCACTCAAAAGTGCAATTAAAGAGGAATCCACAAAAGCCACCAGGCCCTGCAGGCCTCCCACATCAGTCCCCAGCCTGAGCCATTCGCTCCCTAATTGTGCCCTTGATTCTGGCCTCAAAGGGTGATTTTGCCAAACTTCTGATCACAATCCTTACTCTCCCCACTCAGCACCGTCTCCAACAAACTCAAGACAAGAAATCTGGGCCCCAAAGCCAGTTCTTCGGGGAATATAACTTTTAATTTAAAAACAAAAAAATTAGAAGCCCATTGAAAGGCACTGAGTGGCAAATCTAAAACTGCATTAAAGTTCACTCGCCACCACCACGAATTAAAGAGACTCTTGATTACAGGTCGTCGGGGGGTGAACTTGTAGCCGCATGTGACAGGTCATAATGGTGTCCACTCCGAGGGGCCAGCCGGCCAGGGTGCCAGTCCATCGGGGCTGTGTGCTCACACCGAAGTGTGTCATAGTGCTTCATGATAACGATCTTCTGCAGGTCACGAGCTCTCTTGTGGGAAGGATCAGAACCGCGACTGCTTTTGCAAATAACGATTGCTGTCTCAGACGCGGAAGGAGGACAGAACAGCCAGAGAGGACTTCATCACAGCGGGAATAAAGGCTAAATGGAACCAGCATTCTTGGGAGCTCAGCGGCATCCCCATTATTCAGGGGGATCCTTTCCTTTCTGCCCCCCTCCTTCACGTCGACCCCAAAACAACCCACCAATGAGGCTGGGAGCTCTGGATGAGGAAAAGGACCTGGGTGGCATGTGGGTGACACTCTGTGGAATTAGGAAGCAAGAGCTGCACCTATCGAGTTCCTCCTGTCACCTGGACTCACGGGCTGACAGGTTGTGATGACTTTTCTTCCGCCCTGAGAGAAAAGAACAAAGCAATTGCCCACTAGAAGAAAAACTGAGCTATTCTGAAAGATGATGAAGGAATTCAAGGCCACAAAGACCAAATGACAACTGTTTATCAGTATTCGCAACTCGCTCCAGAACCCGTCCAACTCCCCTCCGCCAACCAAAACAAAGAAATCGCACGCACTTCTAAATTGTGGATGTCATCGTTCCCGTTGCGTGAGAAGAAAAGTCCCTTCTGAATACTGAATACACACTGGGAGACACCCTTCTTCCCAACCCAAAGCATCCGAAGGCATTTGTCCTCCAAACTCTCTTCCCCACGCCGGTCAAGTTGTCTTCCCTGAAGCCGCAGCCGTGGTCCAACTTGGAAGCATCGCTCTCCTTGACCCTACCTCGGGAAACGCTTAATGCATCGACAGATGCTTTTCCGTATGCCTTCTAAGTGCTTTAGTTGCAGGTGTCTGACCACTATGGAGACCGACTGGCCCCACTGTCGCCCTGACTGCGGTTTACAGCTTTAGCGCCTAAAGACCCAGCATTTCATTTACTCCGTGAAGCTCTAGCGGTGTCACCCTTACGACACAGACTCTTGGATCAGAGATGAGTGAGGCGCGGGACACCGGGACAGCCCTTCTGTTATCATCTGTGGGGCGTGCCCCCTCAGATCCCCACTGGCAGCCTGCAGGGGCTTTCCTCTGCACCGAGATAAGGCTCCGTGAGCTGGGCACCCAGCAGCGGAGCCTGGAGGAAACGTTCAAAGGTAAATGATATTTGCAGGCATGAGCTTTTAAGCGAATGGCTCTTTGCGATTCTTACTTGCCAGCTTGCCGTTTCCCCAATGACTTTTTTTCACGAGCTGGTGACCGACCCAAGAAATTCCATCACTGCCGGAGAGAGTCAGTTTGGCCCTGGGCGTAATTTTGGAGTCTGCTTGTAGAGCTGTGATGCAACATGCCCTCCGTGGACATACAGTACTGCACCCCAGCCTTCACCCCCGACCGCTGCACCCCCGCCTTTACCCCCAACCGCTGCACCCCAGCCTTCATCCCCAACCGCTGCACCCCAGCCTTCACCCCCAACCGCTGCGCTCCCGCCTTTACCCACAACCGCTGCACCCCAGCCTTCACCCCCGATCGCTGCACAAGAACAACAATAACAACGGGAGTGGATAACAGAATGGGAAACACTTCCAACACAGGCACCTGGGCTCAGGTGTCCCACCTGCCCAGTACCACCTTTGTGGGGTCCCCAGGGGCCAAGGAAGTGAGAGCAAGTCACAGGTGGAGAGGTAGAGAGGATGGAGGGCCCTGACAGGCACAGCTCCAAGGCTTCAGAGCTTTCCCATCACGAGGCAAGACAGAAATGAAGGGCGTAGAAACAAACTGTGTCACCTCAGGTGGTCCTCTGCTTGTGGCTACCTGCGAAGCGGACGCATGCTCCTCCCAGCGCGAGAGCACCATCGAAGTGAATGCTGGGATCTACCTAAACAGCCGTCACATCTCCGTCACACTCATAACTGACCTAGATGAGGTCTGGTCCCCAGGAGTCAACACGGAGCAGCTCGGCAACGAGTCTCTGGGCAAAAGCCCATGTCTCTGGGGCCGCTGTTACAGCAGCAGCAGCCCTGAACGCCCACAGCACTGAGCCAGGTGCTGGAGATGCCAGACGGTATCAGACTCAGATGCAAAGCCACGCGACACCCCTCTTACCTGAGGAGGGCACTGAAACAGAGAAGGGAAGGGACAGGAAAAGGGACCGAGCCAGGTCTTACTAGAAACGAAGGGTCAATGACAGGACGTTTGGACCTCGGCTTGACTCAAAACTTCCTGGTGACAGAGGCACATAATAAGTAAAAGAGCTGGATGAGCAGAGAAATTGACCAGAGGAGGATAATGATAAGGAGCGAAAAATAGGACATTTGAGGAGCAGCCTTATTAGAAAGGACAGGAAATCGCACTCCAGTATTCTTTCCACATTGGACATCTGGTCACCTCTCCTTGGGCAAAGGTTCAACATCTGGGCGCTGGACCTCTGCTTTCTACAGCATGATCCTTCTTCTATATTTACAGTCCAGAAATATTAAACTGCAATGAATAAAATGCCAACCTTTACCTCCTAGCTCCGACTTTAAAGGCGTCTGCTTTCGCTGACGTGTAGCCAAAGAGCCTCCAATTTTTTATTTCAGAGCAATGACAAGAGGTAAGGAGGTGCCAGCAGATAAGAAGCAATGGCACGTCTCGTCCCCGCCGTCCCCCATCCCGCAGGCTGCGAAGTCAACACTCTAGGCTCCCTCTGGTGTTTCAGCTGCCAGAAGGAAGTTAGGAACCTATATATTGTAAAGTGTCCAAAATCAGAATTTGATGTTAATGTTTGGATGCTTTCCAGAAAAGGAAATAATTGTTTAAAAGTAAAAATCATCATAAGTCATGGTCTCATACATTTTCCCCACCTAGGACGGTGTCTTCGATAATTCCTAATAACAGTACATGTTATTTTAATTATGATCAACTCCCGCTATCAGTCCAATGCCAACCAAAAATTATTCTGAAGGACATCTTAAAACGAGAGAAAATTGCATCGTTTTCTTATTCCTTGTGTTTCTAAACTAAAAATATGTCCTGGCAACAGAGAAATTCCTCTAATCATGTAACCTGTCAATCTGTTTAATAGAAATGTGGAAAAAATTAACTCATTGAAAATGAAAGCAAAACAAAATGAAACCACACATACATGAAAAATAAACCAACTTAAACAGTATTTACTGACCAATCAAAACCATCAAAAGTGACATCAAAAATAAAAATGTCACCCGCTCTTTCGCAATCTAATGACACAGAAGGACATATTAACGCAATCTCACAAATATCTCCCGACCACTCACCAAGGGTGAGTAATAATTTTGGACTGGTAATAGAAAAACGGGGCCATTTCTGTAAATTTCACTCTTAATCTGTGCCTATGTCAGACCGCAAATTGGAGAAGAGGCAAATTCAGAACAAGCGAGTCTGAAATTACGCTGGTAAGGGGTCGATAAAACTGTCGCACTAGAATTGAAAACTCTGTCAGTCTCAATTTTTGGTATGCAACTACCGGGACTGAAGAAATTAGACATCAAAAATGCTGGTCTGAAACATCACAGGGCTGGATTCAAAATGCCTCATTGCTCATGGAGAGACACAGAGATGCCGTGAGGGCTGCCAGGTCCCGATCAGCTCCCGAACGCCATGCCAGGGTCTCTGGGGCTCAGACTGCCTACACCACAAGCAACACTCCCGTGGAAAGTCACCATGTGGAAACCAACTGGTGTAGGGACAGCTCGGTGCCCGAGAGAGAGCTGAGGGAGGCAGGAGGCAGAGAAGATTCTCACACACTAACTAAACAGATGGAAGTCTCAATAAACACCAGGGCAGAACTAAAGACACTCGCTCCCGCCCCAGCAAGGCAATTACAAGCAGTTCATATGCATCTCTACCCACAACCCAATTTCAGCTGGTACTTTAACTGCAAAACATGCCAGCGCAGAGCAGAAAGAGCTAGAAGCAATTCTAAGGCCCAGAAGAGAGCACGCGCTCCTGTAAGTACTCAGGGTCCGGCCTCTGGACCTTTGCATTCTGCCACTGGCTCTGGCTGTGAGAAGCCACCTGCCTCGCCTGCTGAAGCCAATGAATGCTCTACTAAGAAAGTGGACACAGGTGCAGCCGTCATGAAATCCCCGTCATGGGAAAGTGGCATCTCCTGTCAGCACGGTGATACCCTGGGGCTTCCAGACCCTGCAGAGCTATGAGCCCCAGAGATTCTGTGTTTTCAAAGGTGTCCCTCTGAGCATCGCCTCTGGACAGTAACGGGGGCGGAAGAGAAGTACTCTGGAAGAAATGACTGGGAATCGGGCCAGACCAGATTCTGAGTGGCCGGGCCGGTGATGGGTTTAAAGGGTTGGTTAAACTCGGCTATGTGGTCTCGTCCGCAAACAACCTGGGTTCGCTCGTTTACCTGACGGCGGCGATCCAGCTCCGACACACCTTGCAAGAAATGCCTCAGCATCAGAGAAACGCTGCCCATCTCGGCATCCAGTGGCCTCAGCACCGGGCTTTGTCACAGTCATAGGAACGCAGACCGCAGTTCCCCGTAAGGGTGACAGGCTTTGTTTAGAACACTGGCGATTTAATGTTCTCTAACTTTAGAGGTTATGGCCCAGATTAATTTTTTTAATGGCTTATTGAGGTATAAGTTACAGCCCATAAAATTTACTAATTGTGAGTGCCCGATTCAATGGCTTTTGGGAAATGCGGAGCTGGGTGAGCGCCTCCACACTTCGGTGTTGGCACGCTCCCGTTACCCCAGACGGAGCCGCCTGCCCGTTCACAGCGCCCAGCCCCAGCCCAGCGCAGGCGAGCACACCCTGTTTTTTGTCTCTATGGGTTTACTTTTCCTAGACGGTTCACGTAAATGGAATCTCGGGATACGTGGCCTTCCGTGACTGGCTTCTTTCACGAAGCATGACGTTTTGAAGTTCACACGTACTGCAGCGCACATCAAGGCTCATTTTATTGCTGGATAGTAGTCCATTGTATGGCTAGACCACATTTTGTTTATCCACTCATCTGTTTCAGCTTATTAAATCTATAAATCCAGCTAAGTGACAGACTTATTGGCCTAATCTGAGAAATAAAATAAGAAAGCCTACCATATTTCCTCTAGAATTTTTAAAATCTCTGTACTGTAAAAACAAGAATATAATTTGGGGGGGCAGGGGCAGGGGAGCATGGGGTGCTATTTTAAAGAAGTAAACAATATGCCTGAGTTTCAATTCTTTTATTGAAATATATACATTTTTTTTATATGTATAAAATGTTGTAATACACATTAAGCGTTTTAAGCCACTATATAAGTCAAGTGAGGTCATCAATTCACTCAACAAGCATTTACTTACTGTGCAAAGAGGCCTGGGTTGGAGCAGGGGGAGCACCCAGTCCTCGGCTTACAAAAGACATTCGTGTTTCGAGACTAGGCCCATATACCAGTTTGGAGCCTCTGGAACATTTTACTTCATAGTGTTCAGCTTCCATGTTCGCCCCCAAATGTCTTATTAAGCCACAGTCCTTTATCTAGGATGCTATACTGCAGACTATCCTCTGAGCGTGCTATACAAAGGCACTTGCTGACCGCTCAGCCGTCGCTCGTCACGTGTGGACCAGGGCAGCATGTGTGCCAGGCACCACCGAGGTGCACGAGACGCAGTGACAGTGTCGTCTGTCTCTGTCGGTGAAAGACGTTAAGAAATAAGCAGCGCGTAAAACGCTACAAAGGGACAAAGAGGCGACTGAAGGAGGAGAGGAAACGGGGAGGGAGCTCTGTTTAGACCGCGCGGTTTGTCCCCTCCGAAGGGGACACTTGAGCGAAAGCCCTCGATGCAGCAAGACCTGGAAGCGGTGAGCGTCAAGGAAAGCAGAAGAACATTCCAGGAGGAGGAAGAGAGCACGTGAGGCCGGGAGGGAGGCCAGGAAGGAGGCCGGGAGAGCCGGACTCAGGAGGGGGGACAGCAGGGCCAGGTCAGGTCAGGGAGCCGCCAGCCGACGCGACAGTCTCTCGCCCCTGCCTCGGGAGCACAGTCCCCCCACTGAACCGAGTCAGTCCGCACAGCAGGTCCCGGCCTCAAGGACCGTCCTGCACATCAGCGTTGGTCCCGCGCTCACGGGCAGCTGGTCCTGCTCTCTCGGTTCTATCACTGCATCCAAATGCAGGGACCGCTGTCCTTGTCCCTCAGCCCGTTCTCCGCATCACGACTTAGTTCTCGTAATGTGTTTTGTGTCATCGTCCCTGAGGCCCTACCACAGTCACCGGACGTCCTGACCGCTCCTGCAGAGAAGTCCTGCCACGCTTCCTGTCTGTCGCCAGCAGCCTGCTTTGTCTTCCCCAGGACCCGTGTCCGCAAGGACCCGCAGGCCCCATGCGGATGTGGACTCTGACCCTCCACTGACGTGTGGCCATCTCCGAGTCCACTCACGTACTCTACCCACATACTCTGGGAAGGGCCCTCACAGGACCTCTGTCTGACACCCATGAGTCACACAGGGACGATTACGCCACTGTCAACTGCTGCTGCCCACACCACCCTTCTCCAGCTGCCCGACTCCGGCCAGGAATCCGTCCACCACTGCTGACATCCCTCTAGCACAGTAGGCAGGCCGGTCCCCTGGGGACCGCTCTGTGGCCAGCGAGTGCTTCATTCAAGGTGGAGGCCTCTCCAGACTCCCTGCCCAATGAGGCAAATAGCTCAGATAAACCATGGGCTTCGGGTATTTATCATGCTCAGCTTTGTAGAACTTTCTTAAAGTCAAGTCTACAGCTAGAATACACGGAGATTTACATGACAGATGTCTTAGGAGAAATCCTTATGTGTCACATTTGTATGTCAACTGACATGAACAATGGCTTAATTACAATGTCTGCTGGACAAAGGAAGTTTAATATCCAGAGCAATTCTTTTTGCTTTATGCCATCAGTCACAAATGATATCTTCAAGCTTTACAATCGGTAAAGTCCTATGGCAGATCTAAATCTCGGTCCTGTAAAAGGAATCACAGAAGCCAGTTGTGACTCTCCATTTGGCCACAAATGTCGCTGGCCTCCAATGCGTTCTCTCTCGACAGCATGCCCTGGCAGCGGGCAGCCACCGTCCACACTGGGTGGCTGACGGAGAACAGCTGAGCAAGCCTCCTCTGAAGTGTGTCCCATCTCCAGCTTTCTTCCAGAAAGGGCAGTTCTTCGGGTGGAAATTTATCTGGACTCAGGCAGTGAGAAACGTATCTCTTCTGGGAAGTTTTAGCCGAGCGCTAGCCATTTTATGATTTTAGAGAAAACTCACAGGAAACAGGTTAGCAGAATTTTTCTTATGACCTTTTTTCGGCTCCGCTTTTCTTGCATAGGCATATCATATATCATAGCCAAACGTCGGGTGAATTTGAACTGATTGAAAAGAGGCTCTATTTCCTGCGAACAACTTGTCCTTGCTCAATCCTGATTGTCACTTGCCTAGAACTTATTTAATTTCACATCTCAGCAAATACAGTATTATTTCTCCAGCAGAGTTGGTTTCTGATAGCATCACTCTCCTGGTCACTTATCATACATATCTGTAATTGAATTACCTATCGCAGTAATGTGATTTACTCTCAAATGTACACAAAAATGTGACATAAAATAAAATTGTTCCAGCGTATACTTCCTCGTCATTCCCTTTGAACTCTAGTTAGCCCATTCCACAGAGACATGGTGACAATGAGTGAAAGATGGGACGATAAAAGATGAGTGGGTTCATGGCCTTCCGGTAATAAAAGAAATTCACCCCCTATAAATTTATTCTCTTTTAAAATTTAATGTTTTTCAGTTTAATCCAGAAACCAATTCTAGTACGTATGGGAAAAGAGAATAAAGAATAGAATGATTTTATTTTTTTCAAATGCGACAGGACCGTGCCAATATGTTTTAAAACTTAGTAAAGGAAAATAAATGTGCTCACGTTTCCTCCTGTTAAACCACCATCAATCTTCAACAAAAAAAAAAAAAAGATTTTTTTAAAAAGACAACGGCAATTCTTTGGAGAAAATTTCCTGTTTTCTTGAACCCACTGTTGGGTTAATCCTATTTTAAATGTCATGCCCCGGGAGAAATATAACTTGTCTTTGAAGTTGCCTATCTTCAAAATACTCGGTGAAATAAATTCAGAGCCAGGTTTCCTTAGCTCTAGAACCTTTATATGGCGAAGAGTAACTGTGACCACACCAGGACATTATAGTAAATCACTTATTATATACTATCTTCTCTGGGATCAAGTTTTAATTTGCTTTGTTCTGTTTGGCTTAAATTCTGAATCAAAACAAGTTTTGGGTAGGCGCTTTGAAAGTGAAATGGTTATCTATGTATGTTATAGCTTCTTTAATTTTTTTTCCTCCCTCTCTTGCCGTTAGAAATTGATTTTATATATCAGACAACCAGGACCTAACAAATACATCAGAGAAATAAGTGATATATTTATCAAGCATACCGAAAGCTGCTTCTTCAAACTGCTTCCCGGTAAGCTGCTCCTCACCTGCCAAATTTATCTTTATAATGCTACCAATTAGAGACAGCAGATTGTCCCCTATCTATGGCAGACCATTTCCACAAGGCAGAAGGCAGAGTGATAAAAACCTATAATTTTCAACAAAAATTCTGCATCTCAATTTTGGAAGTTTGCTGGGAACATATGTGAAAATGTCTTGTCAACAGCAGAACATAGAAACATCCTAAAGTCTGAACACCCTAAAGCACTTATGAATCCTCATCTTAGGACTCAAGAAAATGGTTCACTTTCTCTGTCCGAATTTGCAAATACATCGGGCAGAAATGGCCAAGGACCCACATCACACACTCTGCACTCCGGGGCAGCTCCACTTGTTAGAAACCATATTTACATTTAAAAGTTATTTTAACACTAAAAATGTGTCACCTCGGTGTTATAATTATACCCTAAGCACTTTGAGTAACTATATCGACAATCTCAGAAGGGTGTTTAAATACAAATTTGGTATAATTTTAGAATTAAGAATTATGGAGGGGTTGCTGCAGAATGTGGGACAACTTTTCTCAAACGCTGTACAGAAACTACTACAAAAATGAATTCCTTGACTGGGACACATTACGAACTAATCGATTTGTTCTATCCTGCAAACTATATGATGTGTAACCCCAGCCTCACCTTAGGGTGTGGTTTCTAATCTTAGTTAAGTCTAGAGTTAATGATTACCTGTTCATGTGACAGAATGCTTATATACCTTTGGCTGGACATTTATGTATACAAGAAGCAAATCCTCAATTTCAATGACTTTATAATCAAAAAAAAAAAAGGATATTTGGAATCATTAAAAATAATCACTAAGTTAATAAAAACCATGGAGTGTTCAGGTAAACAGCTGTTTCTAACATCAGAAGCTTCTGAAATAGTCTCAAGTTGCTGACATGCAGCACAGAGAAAAGTTGGTTTTAACATTTGTCCCTGATCAAGAGTCTAAAGTGACTCTGAAGATTTCTCACTGTAAAGCCATGGGTGGGCTTCGGAAAGCATGGACCCTCTATGACTTAAGCTAAAACTTTACATAAATGTGCATATATTCATTAGGGTCCCAGAGTCCTTGCACTATAGGTTTCTATGTGCCATTTATCCAGACATGCTGAAGAAAAAACTTAAAAGAAACGGCAGTGAAGAACACAGGCTTATTATTACCAAATTCTGAACATCTCAAAAACCTCTTTTGTAAAGAGACAAGCTTTACCACCCAGGAGAACAAAGTCTTTGCTCTCGGCAGGATCTCGCAGCTGTTTGCCATTAAAACCATCAAATAAGTTAGTACGATTCGTAAAAGGCATAAAATGATTAGCGTCATTCATCTTCTCCCTGTTAAGAAAAGTGTGTACAGGCTAAAAGCGTGTGAAAGCGGGTACTACCCACAATTCCGTATGATCAGTGTGACCTGAGCAAAGCCCAGGAGGAGCTATTTCCTGGTAAAGTTTTTGCAAGAAAGGAACTCAAGGAAAAAGAAATCTGCATTTCAAGTGGCCCAGTTACATTTCGGACTTTTTCATTTAAAACAAACATGGATAAAAAATCTTTGGGGATTAAAAAAAAAATCCATGTTTCTTTTGGGGTAAACAGGAAGAGACAAAAAAAGTTACATAAGTGAGACACGACTTAGGGTATTATCTGCTCGAATGCAATTGTGAAGTGGTCGCTCAAAACAGTGGATAAACTTCGCCCTATCTTCAATAATGATACCAGCATTAATTAGTAATTAATTTCGCACTCCTAATTAGGTGTTAAAAATCTTCTGTAGTAAAGTCTGTTTTTGTCTTTCTGTGTCTCCTTACGAAAGTCTAACTATAATTAATAACATATCTGCTGTTCCCAAACTTGGTCATGATGACAGAGCTGTTCTGCAGAAGCTAACGGTGACATGTGATTGTTTTTCTTAAAAACAAGCTGCAACGATCATTTGTAACTCCTGGCGTTTTAACTAATGTGCTCCTGAGAAGCGGAACTATAAGGTCACTATTAAAACATAATTCGCACTACCTTCGCTCAATTTCGATTTCTTTCTGAAGAGAGACAATCGTCACAGGGAGGAAGACAGACACAGACAGGAAGGGTTTTTGCAGGGATATGTCTGTCTCTGCAAGGAACCTTTCTATTTAGAGAACTTCTGTTTGGCAACCACCTTTCCTGTCCCTCCTTCTAGCGATGCTGACAGCTCCCTCTGGCCAACAGATCGGCTGCCCCCATCCTCCACGCCTATGAAATTACTGCAAGCGCTGCCTGGTCCTGCTGTGTGCTGACGGGGACCATCACCCACTCACCCGGGACGGAGTCGCAGCTCTTAGCATCCTCTCTTCCTCCTCCAGAGCTCGCTCGCAGCGCCCCCTGCCGGGGATCCCTGGGACGCCGCAGGCGCAGGAAAGTTAAATCCCAACTCTGAGCAGCCGCATCCAGGTACCGAGCGAGCAAAGGGCGAGGAGGTGAATGCGCTTCCCGCCAAAGCCGCGGGAATCCGCCTCTGACTGCGCTAGGCCCCGCACCCCGCGCCGCGGGCGCAGATCCGCGACACGTCGCTCCCCCGCGGCGGTTCGCCCGCACATCTTGGGTGCACAGTTCCCTCCGGGGCCCAGATCTGCCTCCGGCCCCGGAGCTCTGAGCCAGGGGATGCGAAATCCGTTGATCGGCGGAAAGATGCCCGCGGAAAGGGACTAGCCAGCCTGCAGCTCACTGGGCAGGCGGGTCCCCAAGGCCTCTGCATCCCCGGCAGCGACGTTCAGGGCGGCCCCCAGCCTCAGTCTCCCTCATTAACCAAAGCGCTTGGCGGAGTTGAGCCCAAGTCCCACCACCTCCCGGTTTCTCGCGCGCGCCACAAAAGCCTTGTAACTCGAACAGGAAACCCGCCCCAGCTGAGGGGCTGCGAGGCGGCGACCATGGGGCCGCGAAGCCGGGGCCACCCGGACCCCTGCCCTTCGCTCCCGACCACGCAAGCTTGGACGCGCGCCCGGGGCAGGCACAGACCTCCACTGCGCACCTTCCCGCGGTGTTGGGTAGGGGTCCCGTCTCGCCCACCTCCCGCTTGCTCACCGGGGCGCTTCCGCTCCTTACCTCTGCACGCTAAGACCTCGGCAAAGGCATCGACATAAACTTCCAGCCCGTGTGGGAGCCCCCGCACCTGGCAGCCCTAGTCCTGTACGCGTCACCACCCGCTGTCCCCCGCCCAGGCCTGCAAATCGACCCTGCCCAACATCGACAGGACCACCAGCCGACCACTGCCGCCTACCCCCGCCTCCAGTCCCCGTCAGCAACGCGGCACGGTGCGGGCTGCGGTCACGGCCACGCGGGGACGGGGCGGTGGGGTCGCTCACCAGGTGCGATGCGCTCTCCTCGTGCCAGTCATCCAGCGCCTGGGGCCCGGGAGCGGTCTGAGGGTTCTCTTCAGCGCCCGCGAGGGAAGTCGAGGCAGCCGCCGCCACAGCCCCCTGCCACTCGG
>NW_006438869.1:504433-521482 GCF_000325575.1 Pteropus alecto
GCGCCCCGGCACCCCCTGCACCCTGCGAGCCCCACACTGGCCTCCTTGGTGCGAGCGCGCCCGACCCTGGACTTTCGGGGGCTCCTTTCCCCTCCACCACCCCTCTGACAGACCTTCGGCGGCTCCCCGCCCCTGTCCCGCCACTCAGACGTGGCTACTTTGGGAGGGCTGGGGGGGCGGGAGGGGACGCGGTATAAAGAGCCGGAGGCGGCGCGGCCCGGGACCTAGACGTGGCATGTCCACTCTGCCGGCCTCCGCTCCAGGTACGTGCGCGTCCCTCGGCGGGATCCGTGGGGATGGGGGTGCGGGTGATGTGGGCAGCGGCCACCGAGTCCTCCCGGACTCGCGAGTTTGCGATTTCTTTTCTTTTTGTGTGACATCCTCTTGCGGGCTCTGAGCGGCAAACTCCTTAAAGACCGAGAGAGCTGCTGTGGTTTCCTGGAGGAGCGATTTGGGGGTGAGCCTCCCGCCTAGTTCAGGTCGATTTCTGCGGGAATTAACAAATCGGACGAAGCAGGAAGGCAGGTCAGGCGGTGAGCGTTAAGAGAGGAGCTCCTGGATGGCCAATGTCAACTTGTCCAACTCTGGGCCAGATGTTACTTGTTGCACTTTGCAGAATCTTTCGGCTTTTTTGAGCAAGTACTCAGACGACAAGATTCATAACTGGAAAGCAAAGTACCTTTTAGGGCACCTAGACTATGTTACTTTGCGGCAGAACGTTGGTTCAAACTCCGAAGGGTGGCGCGTGACCCTTTCTCTCTGGATGAGGGTGGGGACAGTCTCTCCTGGCCCTTTTTTCTCCATCTTGGCTTCAGAGGATGGCTTTAAAGTTCCGGTTGCATAAGGAAACGCATGAACGCCCCACCACTGCCCTCTCTTAGCTAGTGATGTGGGATGCCTGCGTGGCCCGCATTCACACATCACTCCAAAGCCAGTATCAGGTCGTTGGGGTGGCCCACACCGGAAATGACCTAGTGTGCCATTGAGCTTGCCTGTGAAACAGAACCCATCACTGGCTGGATGGTGTCATAGCCCCACAGATTCAAGAGAATGGCAGTAGAAATACAAACTGACATTGATTCGTAGAAATATTTTTTTAATAAAAGAATTAAATGAAAGCAATGCTGAAGGTTTCCACGGAAGCCAAGCCCAGCCCCAAATCTCCAGTGTCTCTCTCACACTGGCGATGAGCTGCTTGGGTACGCAAGGCCCTGCTCGGATTGCCTTTAACACATCAGAGAGGAAAAGGCCAGTAGCTGACATCACTTTGGGAAGCGTTGTTCCCTGGGCTGTGGTGGGGGCTCTGCACTGGTGCCCTGCGGCTGCCTGACTCCTGAGACCTTACCCAACGGCTGAGTACTTACTTCTTCGTTGCTTGGCCGGAGGGGCACTAGCTCCATTCCTGACATTCTGATCCTCTTGCCTACGTGGCACAGAGGCCTAGGAGCAGCCTGGGAGGGGGAGGAGGAGGCGGGCCAAGGTCTAGCAGAGCTGCTCTGTCCCTGTTGGATGGGGGAGGGGAGGGAAGACACTACCTTACACTTGACCTTGCGGCCCTTGGGTGGGTGAAACTTTGGAGCCTCCAGCCGCCAGGGCAGAAACAGAAATTAAGATCCAGATGTGTTTACTTAATCCTTGTCCTTGCCCCTCAACATCGCAGTTGAAGGCATGTACACTAAAATAAAATTGAAAAATATCTTGGCATGTAGAGAGCTAAGCAGTGGGAAGAAAATAGCTTTTTCTCCACTGCAATCCAGGCGGGCTGATAAGATAACGGTTAACTGGGTGAATTATGTAACTCTACGTGTATGTGGGGGAGGGACGGCAATTTCACAGGCAGCTTATGGCTACACCCAAGCATTGTTAAAATCTGTATATTTAGCGATAATGAATTACAAATTAATAATAAGAAAGGGCGAGAAACCAAGTAACAACTTAGAACGCACCCTTAAAGTGACATGACAGTAAACCGAGGTCGTGATTTCCCTTGTGACCTGGGAAAAGTTCCTTAACTTTTCTGAACTTCAGGCTCTTCATCTGGAGGGTAAACAAACCTGTCGGCAGGTGTGTCCTTTGTAAGCCTTGAAAGAGAAAGGAGGTGACAGGAAGTAAGTACTACTTAGGACCCAGCCCAGAAGGAGGCTCTCTACAATAAATTTAAGGATCCACAGGTGTTTCCATTTTCCAAATGAAATTGCTCGGGATTTTTTAAAGTTTTTGCTCACCGAAGATCTTCCTATATTAAGCTGCTTCTCATCCCCTTGTAGTGATAATTTCAAAACAAAATCGTTTAGTTCTTTTCTTTTAAAAATTGTGGCTGTCCCCAAACTGTCTTAGGTTAGCTATGCACATTTTGTAAAAGAATGAGAAAACCAGCACACACTTGGTGAAAAGGATGAATTCTGGGGTGCTGATTCATGTGACTTGAAAAGTGCCATCCATTTCCTGATTCACCTCAATTTCCGTGTGGCAACATGAAAGATCTCTTGTGTCTTGGAAATAATTAACCGGGTTTGTCTTGTCTTTATTTCCCTCCCTTGTGCTTGAATTTCAGCCACCTCGCTAAACTGCCACCTCAGAGGGGAGAAGCAGGGCTGGGGCTGCAGAGAGCGCCCCCTGGAGGAGATGAAGGAGCCGCTGTGATCAGGATCGACCTTAACAGGGAGCTTCATAGCTGCAACCTTTACCATGCATGAGACCGTATTAGCATCATGACAAACCTCAGGCCAGAAATCGTGGCCTCTGGACGTTTACATTTTAACTAGCCTTCCCTACAAATGAGCCAGGGGATACATCACAATCTCATCCACAAGTGTTCCCTTTTTACTCGTTCTTTTTTTAGATCACGGCATTTAAGAATTGAAACTGCTAGATCCTCTGATCAGCCCCATTAGTTTTTTTCTTAAAATGGCCAAATATTAGTAAAACTATATGCAGTTTTATGCCTCACTAAGACTGCCTAGTGCTGTTTTTTCGTTCGTATATTTTAAGTATTTGAGAGTGCTATAATAAGGCTACAGATAATGCTGCGATGCTCCCAAAGTTTCGGCAGAAGAAGAATCCAGTGGGAAGATTTCAGGGAGCCATCAGCCCCCACTTGAGTCTCGAACTTCCCAGAAACTATAAGTTTCTTTGACCCTTAGAAATGCCCGCTGCCGTGGCAGAAGTAAGCAGACCAGTTTTATTCAAAAAGAACCACCTAGAAACTAAGAATAGAAAGAAAAGTTATGGCACATCTGAGAATGAGCATAAATAGGCATGAAATGAAGTGCAGGGTCCTAGATCTTAAAAAGGAGGGACCAGGTCAACCACGAGGGCACCTGCCCTCCAGCCCTCTGCCAGTCCGTACACTGGGCCCTCCATCACGCCCCTTCTCTGAAGACTGAGCTCCACCCATGTCCATCCAGGGCCTGCGTCAGGCCTCCCATGTTCGTCGGGAATAAAGAAGACATTGATTAATGAGCATCAAACATATCTTTTTCTAAAAGTACAGCCAGTTGTTCCATGAAGGTACACACAGAGCGACCTGCCCCACCCCCAACCCAGGTGGGCCTTGCTCACCTCTGAGCTCTCTCGAACTCACTCCACAGGCAGAAACCACCCTCGCCCACCTCAGGGCCACGTTCAAGGGAGCAACCTGTTTAAAGTGTGACCACTAGGAGCCACAGTGAGAACTCAAGGACCCAACAGCCAGAGCATACATTCAACAAGTGTCATTTATTTTTTACTTAGGAACGTTTAGTAATTCGTCTCACTTTCAGTAAGGGCCTATTAATAAAAGACATTGTATTTTACTTCAGCTATATATCCGGAAGACCAAAGTAGTCTAGAAATCTGGGAGCATTTTGCCCTGTATGGTTAAATTTCTAGATATATTTTTCTAGCAGCCCAGTTTCCTGAAATTAACATTGTAGTGCTCAAAACATCTCAAGGGGCCTTTTTATGCAATGGGACAGGGAGAGGGGAAAATGCTAGCTTAAAAAGACATTTGGAATACCTAAAGAAGATGTAGGTGGGTTGTGTGGAGACAGAGCATTCATATGGTTTCTAGACTTATTTTCTGACATGGAGCCTTGTCTGTATCGTGAGAGTCTATAAACCATGGATGGCTGTATGTTTAGAAAAAGATAAGTTTGATGCTCATTAATCAACATCCTCTTTATTCCTCTGTCTTTGGAAATAGAGATTTGGGGAGAAATAGGTACGTTTGGAAATAAATTTTCAAAAAATAATGTCCATCCTGCATGCAATTAGAAATACAAGTTAGTAACTGCCTTAGTTTATCCCATCATTCGCCAGGGAGATTAGCTCAAAATGACCTTGAGTTCAATGAAAAGATTATCTACTAAGTGAAATTGCTAAGTGTCTCCTGAAGCAAATAAATGGGACAATGAGCTGTCAAGGATTCTGTCACCCTTCTGTCAACTCTCATTTCAGACCTTCCTTTCTATTCCTATTGCTGTCACCTTAACTCAGAATGTCAAAATACCAGTGCCTCTTACTGGTCTACTAGTGTCCCTGTGACTCCAGTCTATAACACTCTCCCACAGTGATCATCCCCCAAACAATACCTCCCCCATCATCCTTAATAACACAGACGTGATTTTATTTGACTCGCGATCTGCCTCGCTTAAAAAAATGGTGGGGGGAGGGCAACTTCCTTACAGCTAGGTGTGACCATGGAACTTAGCTGTGACCAAGACGACATAAGCTGTTGGGATATCAAGAAAGGTTTCATAAAAGGGGGCGACGACTAACTGGGCATGACCTTTCCTGCCCTTCCCTCGTGCTTCTGGATCCCCGCCTGGAACTTGACCATGATAGTTGAAATTCCAAGACCGTAAGGTAACCTTGAGGATATAAGCCATAAGCCAAGGACAGGAGACCTGGAAAAACAACCCTGGGGACACTATGGAGCCCCCGTCCATGGTTTGCCACCCCCAGACTTCATAACAGCAGAAAGAAAGAACTTTCCCTTTGGTTTTGTCCAACACTGTTTCTGTTCTGGGTTTGGCAGAAGACTGTGACTCCTCAGTGACAGAAGGTATAAGGCTCTTCCAGACCTCGCATTCCTCCATCTTCATCTCCCAGCATTACCGCCTGTGCTGCCCTCCCTCCCTCCCGCTCTGCTTTCCCGCCTTCAACCAAGTTTGTTGCTGTGCATTAGGAATTGAATGAGAGCAACGCAGAGCCCACCCTGCCCTTGGGGGAAGGCCGGTCTCTTGGGGAAGGTAAGTATCATCAAGGATCGATCCCGCAGTATGTGATCATAAGCCCTAATAAGTGCTATGAAAGACAAGTTTAGGGTCTCCGCTTTAGTCTGGGGAGGCAGGACAGGCATCGTGAAAGGTGGCATTTGAGCTGACATTTGAGGGATTAAGTGGTGACTAACAAGTCCAGGGACGAGTGGAAATAGAAACTTTAGAAATTCACTCACACTTGTTAAGATGCCACAGATGGTAATGTAAGTGTAACCTGAATGTGTGCATGTGTGTGTGTGTGTGTGTCTGTGTGTCTGTGTGTATAGAGAGCGATAGATATAGTCCTCTAAAACGGTAGAGAGGGAAAAAGATTAAATGAATCCAGTAGAAGGCTGGAAAGGAAAAGAAGACAAATGGAAAGAAAAAAAATTGTAGAAAGAGAAGTAGTAGAATTTCAGTAAACATATAAAATCCAATTATATCACAAAGCACAAGAACAGAATGGGAAAAAATTATACCAGGCAAACATCAGCCAAAATAAAGATAGTTTACAAATATGCATATCAGAAATAGAGATTTTTCTGAAGCTAAAATCTTTTTCAGTAAAAATATTCACTATCTCAAAAAGAGTCAGTTCATTAGGAAATACAAATGTGCCTGCAAGTAACAAAATGGTTTTAAAATATAAAAAGTAAAAAGGTACAAAATTATAAGGAAAATTGACAAATCCACAATCACTTGTGGAGCACATTTCCCTCACTAATGGATTCCACAGAAAGAAAAGTAGTATGAATTTAGATATCCTGAAAAAAACAATTAGCAAGGTCACTAGGATGGACTTATCGAATGTTCCCACAGGATTTACAAAAAAGAAGCAGCCACAAGGCAGCCTCCATGAATTCTGAATAATCAGTACGATGCACGTAGGTTATAAATGAATCATTACAAATGCAACATTTTAAATAATTCATATTTGTCCATTGTAAGCCACATTTCTAATAACACATAGAACACAGAAAACAATGGAAATCAGAAAAACTCATATGTTACATGAAAATGCAACATTAAAAAAACCTACATAGCTAAAGCAGTTTTTACAGAGAACACCTTAAATACTTGCACTAGGGAAGGGCTGAAATAGACACACTAAACGTCCAACTCGGAAAAAGAGAACGAAGGAAAATAACGTCACTCGCATCACATGTTACTGAAAGACTAGAAAGAATCAACGGAAAGAATCAACAGCTATTTAAAGAAATGGATAAGTTTAACAGAGACTCATGGTCGTGGACAACAGACTAGTGGTTACCAGAGGGGAGGGGGAAGGGAAAGGGGGAAGGTAGACGGGGTAAAGGGGGTCAAATAGGTGGTGACAGAAAGAAATCTAACTAAGGGAGGTGAACACACAGTGTGAACATATACATGCATTATTGTTAAAGTGTACAGCTGAAACTTATTGGATTTTGTTAACCATTAATTAATTAATTAATAAAAAATTAAGAAATAAAGAAATGTGTAAGTTCAATAAAACAGACCAGCCTCTGAAAAGGTACATAACTCACTAGAAAAATTTAGCTTTAGAAAACTAACTAAAGAGGAAATTAGAATTCAAATACACGTACGTTCATTGAAGAAACTGAATCAATGCTTAACAAGTAAAATGTGGATGGTTTTTGAGGAAGAGTCTACCGAATACTCAAGGCACAATCAATCCCTATTTTATGAAAGTTACTCCAGTGAGTAGAAAAGTCATAAGCCAAATTCCCCAAATCAAGGATGTTTTATCACAAGAAAACATACTAATATAAGTCACCTCATCAACAGAATAAAGAAAAACCATATGATCCTTTCAACAGCTACATAATATGCTTTGAAAAAAAAATAACACATTTATCCTTTTTAAAAAAAACTCTCTTAGGTATTAGACTAGCAATAGAAGAGAATTTACCTAATTTGATAAACTAGCTACAAAAAAAAAGAAAACAAGCAACTTTCCGTTTAATTATGAAAAATTGGAGACATTCACTTGAAAGCAAAGATCCGGGCAGACACACACATAGCAACACCTCGATCCAACACTGAAATCGTTGATTGAAAAGTGTCAGAGCCGGGGACCTTTCCCCTGACTCCTTTACTTCTTTCTGGCAGGTTGAATAATTTAAATGACAGACAGTAGATTAACAGGAGAAAATCAAATTTTAATATATGCACACAGGGGAATTCAACTGCAAAGACAGTGAGGCAAAATGAGGTAAATATGTCATTTTGGACTAAGGAGAGGGAGGCGAGCGATTGACAGGTAGATGAGAAAGCAAACTTTTTCCTGGTAAACGAATTCATGTAGGGTCACCCAGAATCAATGGGACAGAGGGAAATCTAGCTTTAAAGGTTTTTGTTTGGATCTTCCCTGTATGCAGCAATGAATTCATATATGCTAAAATGATGATGCTCAGATTCTCTTCCTGAGCAGATTTGTCTATATCAATTTCTTTAGGCAGGTAAGGGGGAGGTTTAAACAAAAACCCTCTTTGAGTTTGCTGGGCTGTAATCATTTTCTTCTTGAAATAATCTGCACGTCAGGGGGTCACATTCTGGGGAGTCTCGCTCCTGACCCCACTAAAGGCACAAATTTTTAATTGCAGACAATATAATCGTCTCCAGTAAAACCACTTAAGAACATCTACAGATAATTAGAATAAAGAGAAAGTTCTGCAAGGCTGCTAGACAGAATGGCAATACACAAATCAATTGTGTTCCCATAAACCAGCAGCAAATATGAGAAAATAAAATTTAGAAAAGATAACATTAACAACAACAAAAAAAATCGATATGTTACCTAAGAATAATTTCGTCAAAGGTCTATACTTCGGACCTTCGTGAAAAACTTATAAAACTAAATTTAAAGATCCTAAAGAAGGCCTAAATAAATTGATGCTAGCCTACATCTATATATGGAATGATTCAGTACATAATATCTTGAATATGAAATATTCATTCAGAAAATCCATGCTCCCCAAGTTCATCCTTAAAAATAATGCAGATGCAATCAAAATCTCAACCGGCTGTAGGGTACTTAAGTAGATCATAAAATTTATAAGCAAGGCAGGATCACAGGTCTAAGAGTGGTTAAGAACTTTCTGAAGAAAATGAAGAGCGTAGGTGGGTATCACGAGGTATCGCTATTGTTCATAAAGCTAAAGAAATCAAGATATTGAGAGACGGGCACAGGATCGGCTAAGAGAATGACACAGCAGAGGTCCACGAACGCACCCACATGTACGCCATCTTTGACATCTGACAAAGGGGCTCACTGGGGAGAGGTGGGAATGCATAAAGGGGTCTCAGACAACTGACGACCCTGATGGAGAAACATGGAATCAGACACCTCCCTCAAGCCATTCATAAAAATAAGTTCAAAGTAGATTAAAGCTAAAGCGAGAAAACATTAAAACATTAAGGAAAACGTATAAGAAGCTATCGATATGACCTCCGGGTAGGGAAGGAGTTCTCAAAATAAGATAAAAGACCAGCCATAAAGTAAAAAAAAAAAAAATCAATACCGCGAACATTAAAGATTAGAACTTCCTTATGACAAAATACAATTTAAAAGCAAGTCATAGCCTGGGAGAATTTTCAGTGCATACAATTGACAAAAGGCGATAGGCAGATATATTTTCAAACTCCTACCAATCTGCTGGAGAAGGAGGAAGCAATAGAAAAATGTTCAAATGAAATAGGAAGCTCGATGGCCAATAAACATAAGAAGAGAATATAGCCTCCCTAATAATCATGGAAATTTAATTAAAACAATATGGCACCATGTCATACCAATCAAATTGGCAATAATAAAAAAAGTCTGGCAATACCAAATGTTATCACATGCTGGCAAGGGGAACTTTAGAGGTGTAAATTGGTACAATCACTTGGGAAGACAGTTTGGCCACTCTTGTGAGGTTGAAAATGTACAATCTATACAGCCCCGTTGGCAAAGTTGCAGAGGACATCCAAGTCTACTGCCAGTTTATGTAAAGCATTAAAACCAAAAAAGCATATCTATATAATGTATGAATACATACACAGTAGTTAGATACACAGTAGTGAAATAGCACAGAAATGATAAACACTAAATTTAGGTTGTTTATCTGGGGGGAAGGTGGGCAGAGATTGTGAACAGACAAACTTTATCTGTTATTATGTTTTCCGGTTTTTTTTTTTTAAATAAGATTGAAGCAAATAGTGAAAATTGTTAAGACTGTATAGAGCTGGTTTGGTGGGTGTTCATTTTCTTATTCTTTAGATAATAATTAGATGATTATCCTTTTCTGTATGCCCACGAAATGTCATAATTCAATAAGGAAGGGTAATGGGAAGTAAGGAAGTGCAGACGGTAGGAGTAGGAAGCTCATTAGAGCAGTTTTGTCCTGAAGGGGACAAAGAAACTGGTGGCAGCTTGAGGGACATGAGCACAGAGAGCTCTTTTTTAAAGTGGGTCATCCGAAGAATGTTTAGACAGTGATTGAAATACCTTCACGACTAGGTAGTAGAGAAACGAGATGATCCCAGGAACGAAAGCCCTAGAAAGATAAGAGGCAGTAGAATCCGTGTTTGGAGAAGAGCGGGCTGTCTTAGCATCGTCATGGAGAGAGGACCGAGGAAGACCGGGCACAGGCAGGAGCTGCGTTGGTGCAGACGACCTGCTCCTCTAAGGACTCTTGCTCACTTTCCTAAGGTACCGTCTTCTCTTGCTATCTGAGGTGACTGGTGCCAGCATATCCCCCCCGCCCCAACCTCCACCAGCCCCCGATACCCAAATCTGCAGATGCTCAAGTTCCTTACATAATACGGTGCGGTATTGGCATATAACCTACATACATCCTCCTATATATTTTAAATCATCTCTGGATGACTTATAATACCTAATACTATGTAAATGCTATGAAAACAGTTGTTATTCTGTATTGTTTAGGGAATACGACAAGAAAATGAAGTCTGTACGTGTTCAGTACAGACACAGCCATTGTAGAACTACACAGAACACGTCCGCAACAGTGTAACTTAAAACATGTTTCCTACCCACCGTTGGTCAAATCCATGGACACGTAAGGCGTACCGTGTGAGGTCAGGTTCGGGTGGGGCGTAGGGAGCGACGATGAACGTTAGGAGAGAGGCTGAGCTCTGACATCGACGTCCTGGAAATCAGGAAACCAATTCACCATAATCTCCGCACTGCGCTGAGCCCAGCCGGCACTGTGCTCTTCATCGTGGGACGAACTCCATCACGTGTACGTGGGGTTCTCTCCAGCAACGTGCAGCAGCTCAGGCCCTGGTGGGGAGAGGGCCAGTGACTGGGTCCAATCAGGAGATGGTTCCCCAGGGTACAGAAAGGCGGAGAAGCAGGAAAGCTGAGGATGTTTGCAAGGAAGCGACTTAAGGATGGTCCTGCAGTAGAGCTAACCCAAAGGATGCGTGGATGAAAATGATGGTGGCATCAGTGGACCGAAGGACAAGATAAGGTCAGGGAATCATTGCAATGGGAGCCTGGACAAGTGAACAGGAGAAGTCGTCATGGGCAAGGGGTAGGCTGAGGAGGCGCATGGCCAAGCTGTGTCCGTGACAACGGGGACTGAGGTGGGGAAGTTAACAGGTGTCGAAGGCAGGGAGGGCAGATGCATCCCAGAACGGAAGGCGAGCATCTTCGATGTATGACTTGCAGATGCCGAAGATGAATCTTCAGCGAAGGAGGCAGTGTGACAGGAAGTTCACGAGACAACAGCCAAGAGCAAAAGGTGCTGCTTTATTCATTTTAGAGTTTGAAATTGTGGTTCGGAAAGAATATGCCTCTATGAGGCACCGTACAAAACTAACGACCAGGGGAGCCCAGGAGCGTTTGATCCCAAACTCTTTACTCCCTCTCCTATACCAGTCTCGTATATACAAGTTTGAGCACAGTAAACTTGAATAACTGTACAGTGGCATTTGACGTTAACCTCCAGTACTTCCTCTCATTGGAGCTGGTCACCATAACCCTTAGCCAGCGTGACTAATCAGAACGATCTGGAGAGTTTTGTCAATATTAACAAGCCCAGGCTGACCCTACACCTAGTGAATCAGGCTCTAGGGGCTGAGTCCAGACCTGTGGTTTTGTAAAAGGTCCCCAGATGGGTCTGATACACAGCCTCATTACCCACGACTGACCTCAGGTTATGTCACCTGTCTTCATAGCATGAATGCTTCCGAGAGTCCTGAGACACAAATGTCCCCAGAGATCAACGCTCGAGTGCCCCACTGTGAGTCTTTGCCTGTCTGCCTTTAAGGTTTTTGCTCTGAGTGTCCTACACAGCAACTCATTCCGTGCTAAACTCTATTGAGAGACATGTTTTCCTGTTTAGAATCCTATGTAATCAGAAAAGGTTCTTAATATTTGCTTATCTTGCTCCAAGATTCACTAAAATGTCAAGTTTTAGCCATTGATTTCTATGAAATGTTTTGCTTATCTGTAATATCCCCTGGGGGAAAAAAAAGTTTGTTGCCAAGTTTATTTAGGGACTGCCAATATTATGGGGGTCACTCACACACACACACACACACACAGACACACACACACCACCCTTTTTCTCTTCTGCTAGGATCAAATTTTACAGCTTTGTGCGTGAGAGGCGGGGCCTTCCGTGGAACGTGAGCTGAGAGGGGGTTCCCCGCTGAGCAGCACAGACATTTTGGCCACTTTCACTCTCCTTCGACCCTAACTTCCCAGCCCGGCGGGCACAGACATGATTATTTAATCCTGCAGCACGATAGCTACAAAATTGAGTTCGCCCCTCCCTACCTTCAAGGTTCTCATCCCAACTCCCCCGACAGAAACGTGTCAGGACCTCAGGCGATGAGGAAATGGCCTGTACGTACCTCACTCCCAGAAACATGCCCCCCCACCCCGCGCCACCCCCAGATCAACATTGCGGCGGTCTCTGAGTGGGCCAGGCTGGCCTCTGTTCCATTCTCCAGAGCCTGGTGCCATGCATGGCTCATGGTCCATCCATCCATGGTGACTGTCAGTGAGGTCACAAACATCAGAGGCTCGGACAGTCCTTGGCGGAGCGTCTCATGGTGTGTCTTCGATACATCGTCTTCGATTGCTGACATCAGTGGGGTACTTCCTGCTTGCCAGGCTCCGGGGACCCCTCACGATGATTCCGAAGGCTGGGAATGTCATCATCATCCCTTCACGGATGAGAGCCGCAAGCACAGAGGTGACATCATCTCCCATGATGAAACAACCAGGAGGCGCAGATGGGGTTCAGAGGGCACCATGGCCAGCATGGGGGCTGGCGTCACCACCGCCGAGGGCTGGCAAAATCTCCCTGCAGAGGCCAGACAGAAAGCAAATAGCTCAGCTTCCTGAACCATGGTCTCTGCTGTGATGCCAGACAATACAGAAACGAACTGTGTTCCAGTAACACTCGATTTACAAAAGCAGGCAGAGGGCCACGTGTGGCCCCAGGCTGTCGACACCTGCTCTAGACCAGTGGTGCTCCAACCTGAGCGTTTCTCAAAGTCATCGGGAGGGTTCGTGGCGCACACGTGCCCAGCCTCCTCTCGAGTTTCTGATTCCACAGGTCTTGGGTGAGGCCCGAGACCGTGCACCGTGTGGCGTTGACACTGTGGGTCCGGGGACCACACTTTCAGAGGTGTTAACGAGCGCAGCCCGCACACGATGTTCCGAAAGCAAATCAAGATGAACACAGAACCTCGCCTTTCCCAGGACCGAGTCCCTGCCGCGTGCTTCCCTCGCGGTCTGTATTCTCAGGCATTTCGTTTTCCCAAGTGTCTGCTCTTCAGACAGGAGTCAGGTTTCACCTGCCCGGTGCTCACAGCGCCTGGCACAGTGGCTTCCGTTACAAGGTGCTAAAAAATGTTTGCCTGTAAATGAAAATAAAACGAACGGCTGTACTGCTATGTTAGATCGTTTCCGACCATCTTTAAATGTGACAAAAATACTAAGGATTTGGGTAACTTGCTGTTACTCAGAGAATGACATTACCTAGCGTGGGGAAGTCATTTGTATTGTACAGTAGCTCGTTTTCCCCAGTTGACACATTAAGGAAAAACCTACATTTTAAGACAGTCTTGAGTTTGGGCCGAGTCATATTCCATGTAGCCTGCCTCGAGTTTGATTCTCCTTAAAAAGAGGCCTTGCCTGTCAAGATATTGTTCCTTAGAGATTGGGGACAAAAGGAGGGGCAGGTTATAGGTTCATGAAAGGCATTAACCACCATCTAGGCGGTAACAGGCCTTACAGTTAAAAGGCTGGATTGTGCTGACGGGACACGTCCAGAAATAACTCAAGCAGGGGACACCTGCCCAGGCTGATTTCTCCCTCGGGGCGAAAAGCGGACGTGAGGCAAGCAGCACGCGCCTCACCAACCTCAGCATCTGGCCAAACCACACAGGCACCAGGGCCCCATGGTTCCCCTTGTTTAGAAAAATGGGTAGGAAATTAAAATGTTCTCCAAACTATTTGAATTAAAAAAAAAAAAAAAAAAAAGAATCTCGTTTTGGTTTCAAAATGAGGTTCTCCACCCCGCCCCCACCACCAATTCTGAGAAAAACCAGACTCAGCAGGAGAGGGAGAAGACAGTGCGCCATCTTTGGTACACACACATCTGGGCCCTTCTGCGTCCAAATGTTAATTGGATCTGACAAAACACTCTCGGCACTTCCGTTTTATTTCATAATGAAAAGGCAAACTGAACTTCTAAGCTTTTTTATTCCAAGTTTAACAGCTCGTGTTCCGGAGGTCGGCAAGCAGATGGAATTGAAGGCGAGAATGTATAACTGCAGATTAAGAAACTACAAAATTAATATTACTTTGTTAATGTCAAGATACGACTTTGATGGCCGGAAGGGATTTTCGAGATCGTTGATCTTAAACCTCATCACACAGACGAAGACTCTGAGGCTGGAGTGATCCTGTGTCCTTCCCAGACTCACGGAGCCAGGTGGGGATGGACTTACAGCTGATGCCCAGTCTCCTGGCACGTCACCCAGTACCCTGCTCCTATGCTCTACTGTCCCCACTAACTCCTTACAGGAAGGGGGACCTAATGTATCCTCCGCTGCTTCACCTTCAAAAGTACAAGTGTGGGAGCGTGTGAGAGAGAGGGAGGGGGCGGTGCGTGTGAGTGGGCACATCTGCAATAGTACAATAGTTCTTTGGCAACGAATTTTAGTTTAGTCCACTATTTAGTTTATCACTATTTAGGGATAATTCATCATTTACTTGGATCCGTTAACAGAACATTGTACAAAGACCATGAAAGAATTAATCGAGAATGACTTGACCTTACTTCGTGGAGTAAGTAACGAGGACTTAGTCAAGCTGCATACGACAGGAACCCAAAATAACAGGCTTGAACACCGCAGGGTTTCAGCTGAAAGGAGAAGCTGGAGCTGCCATGATCCTGCACCTCAGAAGCTCCTCGGGGGCCCGGTCTCATCTCTCCACAGCTCCGCAGTCCCACTCAGCGGGGCTGGGGGCCTCCCGTCTTTGCTGAATGTCCAGCTGGCCTCTCTCATGCGGGAAGCAGCAGCCAGAACACACCGCCATTCTGAACTTCCTGGCCAGTTCCCTGAGCGTTGCTGATGGCATGCGTGCTGCCTCCCAAGATGCTGCAGACGACGGTGTCACGGAAGTTGTCGTCGCTGCGTACCAAGGATCACCAGCTTTCCAGCCGTCAAGGTCTGGGTCCTCGCTGCCCACTAGGAAGATGTTTTCCTCTACGCCAGGGGCATCGGTTTTGGGTTCTGACAAAGGCAGCATTGCTTGTCCAGGTACCGAGTTCTGCTCTATAGATTCAGGTGTGTGTGACAGCGACTCAAATGTATGGTGGCTTAAGCACACAAGAAGTTTAGTTCTTTCTCACATAGACCCTGAAGTCCAGTCTCTGCCCCCACAAGGTTGCAGACTCCCCCCTCCCCTGGGGCCACGCCTTGTCTCGGTGGCTTCTTGCCTTCATAACCCAACATTTCTTGCCACCGCGTCCCCCAGTAAGGAGGCGGAAGAGGGATCATATGTCCTGGCCTGTTAGGGCACAACTTGGAGATTTCACACATCATTTCTGTTCAGTTCCATTATCCAGAATCTAATCTCGAGAATAAACTCATTTTTCACCATGGCTTGGTGCCCAGACACAACTCGGGGTTTCCGTCACTACAGAAGGGGGGCGGGGAGGGCTGTATCATGGATCACGAGTCACGAGCAGCCTCTGCTGCACTATGGAACTTTTTCAGTCTTATGCGAAAATATTCAGAAAACAACCTATAATTAGTTTATAGGTATAATTGCAGTGTGACTATTCTGTTTACCTCTAAATCTGCCTTATCTGGAATATCGGTGATGCTGCCAACAAGGAAATCCTGGGAATTCCTCATCCAGAACTTTCCGGCCACCCGACCCTGTGCTGTCATTTGATCTTCTCTCTCTTCCCAGATGACAAGCAGCCACCCTGGATCGTGTCAGCCCGCGCTCTCCTTAGATCAGAAACAATATTAAATCTGGTGAACATCTCCTCAGGCTACAGCTCAAAGTTCCTACCTTAGCTGTCTCTGGTTTAACTCCTTATTCTCACTTGCTCACTAAGCTTCTGTTGTCCACGTGCGTGATTTTCCCTGGTAGAATGGACGCGGTCCTTTTGTGAAAACAGGGAACTTATTTCCTGTTTTCTCTGGCGGCCTCAGTCACCTCAGTCTGCTAGTTTTCTAGTCGCCTTCTCGTTCTTCTGGTATCTGAATCCACGGTCTTTGCTGACTTGTGCACAGGGTAGATGGTTCTTTCTGTGATTTTTAAGTTAAGATTGTGAGTTCGTGCTCAGTGGGGCTTCGTATGTGAAAATCCCGAGTGTCATGGATTAAAACGTGTCCCTTCGAGAAGGTTTTGGGCAGAAGGAGTGACGCCAGGCCGTGGCTACTTTTTGTTGGTGTTGATTTCCTCCTTTGGAGCTCTCGAATATGGTAAAGTCAAACTCAAAAGTTTCAGGAGAGAAATCAGATGTTTCTCATTTTTAAGGGACGATCTGTCCCACCACGGGCTGAAAGCAGACAGCTTTACCATCTCCTACCAGGTAGCGGTGGCTCACGTACCCCTCCACTGAGGACACAGCCATCGGTAGGGCTGGCTTTCTGCATGGGGGAGGACGGCGGAGCCATTTCCTCGCGTCATCCTGCATGTCCCGAGTCCTTATTTCCTGTGACCACTGAAATCCAAGTTCTTTGGTTATCGGTTACCAACTTAGGCGCACCCCACTCACCCTCGCCCCCAGTTCATGCAAAGCAACCCAGTGAATTTCTATTCTCTCTTTATGTTTAGCCCTTGGGAGTTTCCTTACTTTCTTGGGAGCTCAGCTACGCATTTTAAAGAAATTTAGTTGATTTTAACCCAGACTTTCCAGGTATTCTGCAGTGAGAGGAGTCTCAGAACACTTAGTATACCGCGCCTCCATACAGAGGAGCCAGCCCCTTATTTCCCTCACGTAGAAACAAACTGCATCACATGATTCCACCTGATACACTATCATGGAAGCAACAGACCAAGAGAAAATATCTGCAACATTTGTCACAAAGACGTAGTGGGCTCGTAGACAGGGCACAGACGCTCCAGGCGCGGACAGCAGCTTACCTCCCCTTCTCCCGTCGGCACCCCATCTCCGAAGCCTGGCAAATCCTTGCACCTGAAGGCCAAGTACCCATAGAGCGTACGGGGTTGGCGCCACTGCTTTTTCTCCCTGAAGAAGGCAGTTGCTCCGTTCGTCGCTGAGAGCATCCCTGGCTGCTTCTGGAAGCTGTGTGGCTTCCC
>NW_006438869.1:521569-542143 GCF_000325575.1 Pteropus alecto
CGACGGCAGTGCCCTGGCTGGGCTTATCAGCGTGCGGAGAAACTCCTCAGGGGTCTCTCAGCAGTCACATGGAGCAGGTGTTTTGTAGTGAGTGAGCCGATCCTGGCAATCTGCCTGGTGGCTATTGAGCTCCCATAATTAATAGGGTCCCTAAAGCTAAGGTGACTTTATACTACCAAGATATGAACCACTGGGTGATACCAAAAATATAGAGTGCTTAAGAAAAGGAAAATCTCAAATAAAAGATGAATGAAGGATAATTTGTGAAAGAAGCAATAAAATAGATATCAAACATAAAAGTTCATTTTTGCTGGGAAATTAAAAAATAAAATAACAATGAGATATCATTTGCATCTACCAAATTGAAAAAGATTATCAAATATGTACTTTGCCCTCTTATTTGTCTCACTGATGGGCATGTAAATTTGAATAAATGTTACAAAGGGAAATATTTAGCAAAAGCTTTCAAAATGAACACACCATTTTACTCCAAAATAATTTAAAGGAACAATGAGAGATTTACTAAAGTTGAAGACAGAGATTGTCACCGTGGCACTCATAAAAAGGAAAGCAATATAAATATCTCACAATAGAAAAATAATCAAATAAATGTCATCCCATCTATTACATAGCTATTATGGGACTGCTGACTCTGCTTTCTCAAAGCCTATTTTAAGAAATGGAAAACTGTTTATGGCATCCTTATGAAAATTGTTTATCACACAATTGTGTTATGACTCAGGTGAAAAACGCGGGTTGTAAAACAACATGTATCTAGTCCTAGTTTGGTAATTTACGTAAGTATGAGTGAAAAAACAATAGGAAATACGTGCACAGATGAGTGATCATCATGCTCTGCATTATTAATGTCTCTATTTTCTAAATTTTGACAAAGTTGGCACATGGGTTACCTGTAGGTCAGTGAAAAGGACAAAAGCTATTGTTGTGGGGATGTCGTCTTTGTCAGTTGCGTTTCCATGGCTCTGGAGCTTTTACTCCCTCTGTCCCTGACACCGTTTGGAGAGCGGCTCCAAGGGAGGACCCCTCTGTGACCCGGCTGGGCCCTCCAGCCTGCCGTCCTTCAGCTGTCCCCCACTGTATGCCTCATTATTTTCTGTTTTGTTTTGTTCTTTTGTTCTGAATCATCTCTTTCTGAGTTGATCCGCTGGTTAGCAATTTCATCGCTCTTCACATTGAATTTCTTATACATTATCAGGCTAAGCCAGATGAAAGCGCCAACAGTTAACAATATTTTGGTTGCACGGAAAGCGCTTTCATCTGGTTTAACCTACTTCAGTTACAGCTCTTCCCCATTTCGTGGCAAAACCTTTTTTTCCTGATTAGACATTCTGGTTGACCGTTTGCCCCACCAGACAGTGGTGCTGGGCAGGGCTTCGGGGCCGCAAGAAACATTCTGCATGACCACAGCTTGGTAGATTGTTACTTAGATGTTTCTAGGATAGTACTTTTCTGCTAACCTAAATCATCAATCTAGAGTCAGGCTGGAGTACTGACGTTGAAACAGAAATAAGTGCTCGCTCTCTCTCTCCCTCTTTCTTGCTATACATAATTTTTTCTCCTGTGTTCAATGAGAATAAGCCCCAAAAGAAAAAAAGACAACTTTCACAACATTTTACAAATTGATCAGATTTGTGAAATAGTTCAAAAAAATCTTAATTCAAAATGTTAAAACCTACAGGATGACTGGAAATAATGTAAAAAAACAAAACAAAACAAAACAAAAAAAACCCAGAAAATTCAATTTAAAAATACGTCTTCATGGGGGAGTAGCAGAACCGTGAATCTCAAATGACTCTTGGCGTCCTCAAAGTAAAAGAACAAAGCCAGCTGTTGTGGGTCGGGCAATGATTAGAAGAAATAGGTCAGATAATTACTACTTAATATGATCTTCATTCTCTTCATAATATTATTCTGCTTTTAGTCTTGGTGTAAGAAATGTGATTCTCTTGGAACGAGACTGAGGAGAGTAAGTATTCTCCAGTAGAGAGTTGGGATGTACGCATCTGAGATTCAAGAGAGGGGCTTGGGAGTCTTCAGTCCAGAGAGGATTAGTCGGGACGAGAGGTGAGATGGGGAAGAGCAGAGTGAGCCGTGGGGCTCGGAGTTGGGACGGGAGAGGAGGCACCAGCCACAGATTCAGGAGCGCCCAACGAGGCCGGAGGCAGACGGGGAGAGCTCAGTGCCCAGTGTCCCGGGTGCCAGGAAAGGGAAGCAGGTTCAGGGAGAGGTGGACGTCAGCTCCGTCCCCACTGTGGGGAGGTCAGCTGGATGGAGAATGTTCCGCTGGATTCCACCAGAACTGGCGAGAGCAGCCCCCCCAGGAAGGAGGGGCAAAAGTCTGAGAGAAGGAGCGAGAAGCTGTTTCAGAAAAGATGCGCTATCCTCATGTCGTAAAGAAAGAGGCTTTTGATGAAAGATGTCGCTTTAGAAGAAACCAAGTCAAGCATACCTGGGATCCCTCTGAAGCTTTACTTACAACTGCTCGTGAAACTACCATTGTGTCACAATGTACGGCCAAAGAAACCATGACAATTACCCCCAAAGTTAAAAAGTGAGGCTTTTGTTAATGGCCTCATTAACAAAATGAGGCCGGCTTTGAGTCTGACAGGACTCCTGGGAGCCGTGCTTCAGATCTTGGCGCCATGCTTCGAGGGCGCAAATAAAAACGTGGGGCCCCTCTTTCAAAATCGACGGAGCATTTCGAGATGTCGCCAGCAGAGCGTGAAATCGAGTGTGGAGACCGCGTGAGCACAGGGTGCTGGGCGACCCCCGGGCTGCACAGTCACTCCAGCACCGGTCCAGGCCCAAGGGGCGAACTTCCCCTCCCCCACACTTGGCACGGAGAAGGGAGAAGATGGGGATCAGGGGCGCTCGAGAGCTACCAGCAAACATCGAAAATGCTCGTCTTCAAGTCTTTATCCACATCTCCCTGAGTGACGCCTACCTGACGTTTCCATTTAAAACTTCACCCCATACACTTAGTTCCCCTGACTGAGCTCCAGCATCTACCACCTTATAACCAACTGTATACTTAACTTTTATAACTAAAATAATACTGTCCCTGAAAAGCAAGCTCTGTCAAGTCAGGTGTTTTCATCTGTTTTGTCCTAAAAACAGTGCCGAAGCCATATTGAGTACTTGATAATATCTGTTCCTCGATGCATGAGTAGATGGATACATACTGTATAGAATCTAAAAAATCAGCCTTGACGTTAGGGCTCCCTGGGAAGGTCCCCGACTTCAGGCTCCTGCCTCCTCTTGAGTGTGAGTGGAACCCCGCTCCTTGCTCTCCTGTGGTCCCATTTAAAATGCAAACGTTGCAAAGGCAGAAAGTTAACACGAAGTTTGCACTAGCATTTCACTATTTCTGATCTCAGATGGTACAAAGACTCACAAAGCAAGGAGTGGCGGAAATGTCGCCTGTAAAGTATAAAACGGGAAACAGCCCAAGTTAGAGGGTGTCTGAGCAGAAGAATAGGCACCACATAAAAGTTGATTTCACAAAGGCAGTCATCGGACGCCACTGAGTCGTTTTAACTCAAGACTCTCGAGTCGCTTGCTGAAGGGGAGAGTGATTGGCTCTGAGAGGATTTGCTCCTCCGGGGAATCTGAGATTCGCTTGTCTGGAGGGACCTGGCGCCTCTGGAATGATGAGAGTAGCGCAGGTGGGGGTAGGGAAGAAGAGGCCATCACAGGAGGAATGGCTGGGGGTCCGGGAAGAAGGAGGGAGGAGAGAAGCGACGGAAGCCGATCCCATCAATTTCCCAGGCCCCCTGAGCCCTCGGCCCGATCCTATGAGTCGAATTAGGAACATGGACTTGAGAGCTCGTTTCAGGTTTACGGATAAAATCGGTCTCGTGTCAATTCATCTTTCTGCTCGTGTCCAGGTTTATTAAGCTTCAGAGATAGGGAGCAAGCCGAGCAAAGGGCTCCTTTTGGATACCCACCTTTTGTGGGCTCTCTGCTCCTTTAGATCCAACAAAGTTTTACCTACACTCCCATGGAACTGAGCCCAGGCTTTCTCTGTTCTTTGGGTTCTGAAACGACACGTGGGCTTCTCATGGTTGCCTGCTAGGGACAGAGAGGAAGGAGAAGTCAGGAAAAGATGAGGAGGAGAGAGGCGAGTTCAGCCGCCCCGCGTCCGCGTCCCAGCTGCGTGTGAAAGCCGGCCGGTCTCCTTTCTGACGGTCCTGTCGCGGTCCAGTCCGCCCGGGCTGTGAGGACAGCTTTCCGTCTTCCATCCCCGGCACTGGAATTCCGTCTCCCCGTTTTCCAGCCTCCTCTGTGGATCAGGGACATGGCTGCTTCTCAATCTTTACACAAAATGGGAAAGGGAGGCACACCAGGGCATTATCATCTCTACCTCTGAGGCTGAAACTTATTAAAACAAAAGGCAAAAACCATAATCACTGCCTGGAAACGATCACGAACTTCCCCCTTGGACATTTAAGGTTACATAACTCAGTGTCTGTGCCAAGCGTAATATGCCAATGTGTGGGCCTCTCTTTCAGTTGTAACATTAACAAGAAACAGTACCAGCCTGGGAAAGGGAGAAACACCCCGAACTCAAACGAAAGGGCTTTAAAACGCAGCGGGACCCCTTGCTAAAGAAGCCATCTGCATTTCGGCAGCACCGAGAAGAGCCACATTAACGTCCCAACGCAGTGTTCCAGCGAGTCTTGGAAAGGATTAAAAGGACACAACACCCTACGGGGTGGGGGTTGGGGAGACAGGGCAAGTTTTGCCAGCGGGGCCGATGGGACCAGGTTCACCTCCCACTCTCCACCTTCACATACAGGAGCGACTATTGTGCCATTTTCCTCCGAAGATAACGTCTCTGTTGTTTGCTGTTGGTGTTCAGAGGCCACCAGATCAAGGAGTTTCAGATGCTGACCTGACGGACTGACCGCAAAGGATCCTAGACTTTGGAGGAAGGGGGTGTGGGGCAGATGGTCCTCCGCGACAGAAGGATGTGTGTTGCTTGTGGAGTGGGGTAGGGGAGTGTTTGTGACCAAGAGAGCACGGTGGGATGGCTTGTGTTATTATTGTCAACGACTGGCTCCTTCTTAGTAAGAGGATTTCTCCCCGCTCCCCCACTCAAACTTGTGACTTGTTTGGCTGACAGGTGAACTGCAGGTTGGCGGCTAAGTCTGCGCAGGTCTTTTTCCCTTTGGGGAGGAGGGTGCTTGTGGCATCTCTCTTGTCCTTTTCCTTCAGCCGTGCCCAGGGCATGTCCCCAGTAGCAGCTGCTCCTCTCTCGTTGGTCCTAGAATGAAGATACATGAAGCCGACCCATAGATGACATCAAATGTGAGTGAGAAATAAACCCGAGAGTGTAGGGTTGTTTCGGCTGCCAAACATAGTGAAAACTGAGGGGTAGATTCTAAAATGATCTAACGCTCTGTTTAGCTGATTATTCACATGAGGAGGGTGAAGCGATGCTGAGCCTATGAAGCAGCAGGTCGGTCTGGACAAGAGATTTGGTCAGTTAAAGTTTAAAGAATCTGACATGTGAAGGGTTGGCAGCATGTAAACAAAACATCTGGATTACAGACTCGGGCTGACGCGAGGACCTTGCTGCTCTGGGACTTTTATTGTATTCATCACATGACAACATTTCTTAATGCTTTTGCATTAGGGAGAATCCCAGTCAGCAGAACCATCACGTGGGCTGCGTGCGATTCTCTCGGGAGGCGGGGGGAGGTAATCGAAGCTGACTTCCTCGGAGATAAAGCAAAATTTGTGTTTTGTTAGCTGCAGATCTGTAAGTTTGGCGTGGGATGTCTTCTCTAAAGAGGCCTCTGTCCTGTTTTACATAAGTTAGTTTTAGAGGGAATGTGATAGACTAGTATTCTATATTCTATTCCGCTCTTTTTTACTCCAATTAAAAGTATGAAGATTTCTACAGTCTCCTCTGTAAAAAAAAAAAAAAAATCAGCATTAAAATGCACATATTCAAAGTCATTTGTATAAATTGTGGGGAAAGCTGTTGCTCTCCCTGTGAGCAGTGGGCTCTGAACCGAAGTTTGGGACCGGCTGTCAGTGTGCTTGTTAGAGTATCGATAACCTTGGCCTTTGGGAAGAAAGGCCGAATGAAGACGGATGGGTGGCGGGCTCCACTGCCAGCTGTGGACGCGGACACATTCGCCAGTGGCAGCGTGACCCAAGTGCAGTTAACAGATGCCACAGCCAGGGCAACTCCACTCAGTCAATGCCATCGGCCTGACTCTGCTGCTAACTCTTCATCTTTTCAATGATATGACGTGCTGCTCTTCGGTAGGCTTTTTTTTCTTTTTTGGATACACGGTGGCGTGACAGCATTTTCCAAAGAATTACTCATCAGGTGACATAAACCTATAGTTTACTTGTGCCAGTTCCGGTCATTAGTGATGGCGAGTGTCTGGAAAGTTAGCACATATGAGTGGAGTCGTGTCAGTACAAAAGGCACTTTCAAATCTCATAAAGTCCATAGGAAAAACTTAGGCACAAATATCCTTGGGTTTCCTGAAATAGGAACACTCGATATTTATTCCCTTAAATATAAACCTACCATGTATTCATTTATTTAAGCGGTTTTTGATCTCTATATATTTTCAGTCTACAGCTCTGTTTTATTAAGACAATGCTAGCTGCTATAACAAATAAATCCAGTGTTGGTTGCTTATTATAATGACATTGTTTTTCTTGTTCACACCGCAGTCCAGTGAGAAATTCTTAGTCAGTAGGCGGTTTTCCTCTCGCTGTGATTCCAAGACCCTAACGCCATCCGTCCTGTGGCGGGGCGCCACCACGGGTTACTATTCATTGACCCCTCAGAGTATTGTTTCCAATCAGCCGAAAAGCAGGAAGACAGCGGAGAAGGCTGATCTGCCTCTTAAATACCCTGTGAAGAAGTGACAGGCGTCACTTCTACCCTTATCACCTTGGAGACAGCTGGTTCACAGCCAGACCTGGATAGAAAGCTGAGCTGCAAAATACTGGCCTAAATTGGGCAAACACCTACCAAAAGCTTCTCTATATCGTGGAAGATAAAAGCACCATTTTGGGTTCATGGCTAGCTTTCTCTGCGACGATCATCTTGTGGAGTAGTAAGTTTTAAAAGTCGTTTTCCATGTATTTAAAAGCACTGGCCTTTATTTTATATCGATGTTATGTTATTTCTATTTCAGAATTCAAGGGGTAATGTCTACATACGGCATTGAATTATTAACCGTCTGACTCCATCTTTCTATACAAATAATTGGTATGCTGGTTCTCAAAGCCTTGTTACATGACACCTGCAAATGACAATCCACCTGATTACAGGACCCACTTGCAGAGTTTCCATCTATACTCGTGATTCAGGGTTGAGGACAAGCGCAGTGTCACGTGAGTTGCACACTCCTTGTCTCAGATGCCATAAAAATATTAAACCTAATGACCTTATAAACTTATTCCCCAGAACAGAATCCAGATAATTTCCAATTATCTCATTCATTCATTAGGAAAAATTCATTATTCTCCTACTAGATGCCAGACGTGAAGTCCCATTTTTTATGTCTACCAGTGTAAAAATTTTAATTTAATGACCTATAATTTTTAAAATGCAAATCTGTTAAGGATTTCCCAAAGGGAAATAAGTTGCACTAACTGATTCTGCACCCCTCCCTCCTGAGAGACCTTCTCCCAGGGAGCTCCAAGCACCAAAGTGATAAATGGGCTGGCCTTCCTGGTGCAGGGTGACGACTCACGGACTCAGAGGCCACACTCTTCACCTCTCTCCCTGAAATTCCTTCTCGTGACTTCCACTCACCGAGGGGACCCATCACTCCTTTAGCCCTTTGGGGACAGGCCTTTTATTGAACAAAAGCATACCTGTCACCATTCCTTAGTCTTCCCTTGAATTCTGAAATAGAACTAACATAACATTAATATAAAATAAAGGCCAGTGCTTTTAAATACATGGAAAACGACTTTTAAAACTTACTACTCTACAAGGTGATCGTGGCAGAGAAAGCTAGCCATGAACTCAAAATGGTGCTTTAATCTTCCACGATATAGAGATGCTTTCGGTAGGTGTTTGCCCAATTTAGGCCAGTATTTTGCAGCTCAGCTTTCTATCCAGGTCTGGCCGTGAACCAGCTGTCTCCAATGAGGTCTGAGTGAAAGTCATGTGCTTCCGTCTGCAAGAAGCACACTGAAAAATGGGGGGCGGGGGGTGGGGGGAGATGTCCATACTAATGACTCTATAATAAGTCAGATTAGTTTCTAGTTTTGTTGATTTGTTTTCAACCAAATTAAAAGAGAAATTAATTGCAGTGTCATCTGAGAGAACGTTAAAAGTAATTTTTAATGAGAAATTGTAGTATGATTTCTGAAGTGTCGCTTGGAAGAGTTCAAAGAATTGAATGACATAGTTATAATGATTTTCTTCTATTTCCACCTATTTATGTAGAGGAATTTTCAAAGCACTTGGACTGAAAAAACTGAAAAATAGGAAAAAAATTGATGTCGAATCCTTTTTCATTTTAGCGATAAGCAATATTCGTGCAGAGACATATAACTAAAAGAAAATAAATAAAAAGGAAAGGAAAAAGAAATTACCCATCTCACTAAGATGCTCTTTTTTTCAAGAAAACGTTATGTTCTTTCTTATAATTTTCAAAATTTGTGAGACATTTTCATTTTTGTTCCATTATCCAATGGTAATTATTGTAATGATAACTAAATCCAGAGTAATTATTCAAAATGCAGACCAGGGTATTTAAGATATCATGTGATATTTTATAAAATCAAATTTAAATCTATATCTATATTTACACTGTAGAAAAGTATAATAGAAATGTAAATTTCGTGAGCAAAAAAGTGATATAAAACCTATTCCGTAAGAGAAGACTTTGTTCCTGTAGTTTAAAAATAGTTAGTGGTGGATATCAAATCATTTTAGAATTTAGAGTAATTAGGTATATTTAAAAGAAAAAATATTAAGGCTTTACTGTACATTTTCAACATTTAAAGGGACTTTTGAAATTACAGCCTTGCAATTATTTAAATTTATAATAAGACACTTTGGATATTAACCTAAACGTGTGTGAAGGGAAGCATGCATATGACATTTTTCTAGAAAGAACATTGGAGGATGTCGGTCATGCTGCTGGTGTAGTTCCACGTCGGCCTCCACCAGGCTGCACTGAAAGCACACAGTGGGGTGACCACCCCTAACCCAAAGCTCCTGGGGCTGGAGGCGTATTATGCTCTACGAAGGTCACATGGGCCCTACGCCAAAGATACAGAACAGCCTACCCTGGGCCACGAATTCCTTGTTCCTTCTCCCACTGAGAGGTAGCCAGTTTCCCTTGCCCTTGAATCTGGGCTGGCATGTGACTTTTTTAGCCACTAAAAGTATAAATGACACTGTAAACCTTGAGCCTGTGCCTTAGGAAACCTGCAGCTTCTCTTCGCTCTTCTTGGAGTTTGCCCTGTCCAAAGCCAACCGCCATGGCTGAGGAAGCCCAGATGAGTCGCATGGAGAAGGTTGTGGACGAGACATGAGAGAGCTCAGCTGAAGGCCCAGCTCAGCCCCCACCGCCAGCCAAGCGAGTGAGCCACGTCGGAAGGCCTCGGCCAAGGGAACCTCCAGAGGATGACAGCCCACAGCTGACACCAGAAGGAGCAGAAGAACCGCCCAGCGGAGCCGATCGACTCATAGAATCATGAGCGATAATAGATGATGATTGTCATTTTAAGTCATAAGTTTGGGGGATGTTCGTTGCATAGCAATAAAATAACTGATACACACCACCAGTGGAGGGCAGCACCCAGAACCAAATCCACTAATATTTCTGCAGAGAAATCTAGAAATAGTCATGATGTGGGATAATAAAGATGATAAATAGCCTCACATTAGTTCATGTTGATTTCACCAAAAAAAGATGTTAGGTCATTTTTGCAGCTACATGAGTTATGAATAGAACAGTTTGTGGAACATTTTGAATTTGGATATTGTGGACGTGTACAACGCACATTAAGAGTTTAAATCTGAAAGTGTCTATTCTCCAAAAAGCTATTACTAATAATACCTAGTACGACCATATAGCCGTCATTATACACTCAGATGCATCTTTCCTCGTGATGTTGGCAAATATTTTTTCTTATTGTCACACTAGGTCTTTAGCTCCCTCGAGGCAAAGACCCTTTCTTCTCCCCTGGCCTTCCTTCAGAGCATTGGGCTTTGCTCCCAAACATATTTACAAGGTAGAAACTTGCCATTTGCAACTGTTCACTGCCTCATCTTTACTGTATGATATACGTCTACAATTATCCCCCTAGAAGAAGAAACTAGAGCCCTGAGAGAGTATGTAAGCTTCCCAAAGCCACGCGGCTAATGAATTCCAATGCCTGGATTTGAACCCAGGCAGGTGAGCTTTGGAGCTCTAAAATGCAGTTTTATATTTTGGATAACCATCATCTGAACAGCCCAAGCCAACAGTAGGCATTTCTCAAGCGAGAGGAGGTTATACACGAACCCACGTCTTTTTTATATACAAAATTTGATACATTTCACAAATCTTTATAAAGCTTCAAAATACTGTGTTAGTTACCCAAGGTGATGCAAAATGACTGACTATTCATGGAAATCACTCAGAAGTCAAATACACGGATATAAAAATGCACAGAATCTCTGAACAAATAAACTGCTAGTTCAATTTCTCCTGCTCATCTGTCAGGGAGCTCGCAATCCCCTGAATGAAGAAAATAAAGCACACTTTCATGAAAGCAGATGCTCTTATCAAAAGCAGTCCAGTCCAATGATAACACGAAGTAAAAGCAACACAAGCTTTACTGACTATCGAAGTGTGCCCAGCGCGTGCTCATCAGACACAAGCTTGACCAAGGTTTTTTTTTTTTTACACTTTCCTGTCCTCCCTCCTGGGACACCACAGACCTTCTCGAGGTTTCTATTACCTCCAGTGTCAAGTGCATTGCAACTCTCAGGCTCCTTCTGTGTCCCTCTTAATTCCTTCTGCTGTCCTCGTGAACTTGGACTGGTCACTGACCCTTTGGCCTCTTCTTCGAAACGGATTCAGAAGGCTTCCCTCCTGGCGGGAAGCTTTCCACGTTATCACCCGCCTTCTCCAGAAGCCAGATTCTTTTTCCTCCGAATATTCGTAAGTCAGCAAAAACAACCAAACACATATAGAGTGACGTGTGAGGGGCGCATCTGGTTTGCGGTGCACTGGGATCGTGACACAGAGAGCAGCGAGAACGTGCAATGTGGCGACGTTTCTGAAGATTTGGGACCTGCAACAAATACCTGGCCTCCTTATTTTAGGAGCAAACGCTTTGGAAGAGGACCTGCATCGCACTTGCTAAATCATGAAAAACAAAGCAGAAGAGAGAAAAGGTTCAATTAAATTTTTTCTGGGAGATATTAATCTTCCCCCATAAAATCATTAAACCACAATTATGAAGTCGAAAGATTAGAAATAATCTCTCAGATTTAAAAAGCATACCGCTCGATCACTGAATTGGAATGACTCCTTGCTATTTAAATTGTTAGAGTTCATGGTTTAAGTTCATGGTTTTGTATTAATTGTTTAAGTTCATGGTTTTGTATTAATAAAATTGATATAAACAAATAAGATTAGTATTTTTATTTGTAACATAACTTCATACATAAATGCATATTTTACCAATTTGAACGGTCAACATCGAGAGCACTGTGTATAAATTCATATTTAAATTTGGGCAGTGGTCATATATTTAGGTAGTACTATTGATAAAATATTTTTTTGTCCTGAAATAACAGAAAATTTTTAATTTCAAAAGAAAGGCAAATATTTGCCTATGTGCCACTCGCTTGTACCAAAAAGTGCCTAAAGAGCTACTTGCCCGCCTTTAAAGGTAAACTGTGTTGAGAGTAAAAATCATGCTGTGATTTGCAGCAGAGCTGACCATCCACGTGTGGCGGGTAGTGGTGTGTCTGCACCACAGCTGCAAATTGACCCTGTGAAATCTTGACTCCAAGAGCGTCTGGGGAGGTTGATAATAACTATCCACTCCCGAGAAGTTGCCTCGTCCTCTGTCCCGAAGTCAGGTCACGGCCAGGGCCTCACTTTCTCCCTCTTGCTCCAGGGGATGAAACTTAATGAAAGACAGTCTCCCTGGCAAAGCTACTCGAGAAATTCAGGTCCTTTTGTAACTTGTATCTAATAAATAAAGGTAACCATCTGTGTTTTTCCAAAAGCGTCAGCTCCTAAAGGCAAGGGGCCACACCTAGTTAACATAAGTTGTCAGCTAGCCCCGTTCCGGGGTGCGGGCTGGGGCTAAGTGAAGGATGAGCAGACACGAAGCGCGGCAGGCCCGTGTCGCCCACGTGCATTCAGCCGCCCGTTCTGCGGCTGTTCTAAGCGCAGGGTCAGTAATGATCACAAATTAATTGTTTCAAGGTGCTAGGGAGGAAGAATGAGCTTGCTTCACCAGCTGGAGGTGGCACCGTCAGGAAGTAGCTGGCCGTCCCCACACTTCATGGACTGCCGGCTCGGTAGGAACATACCTTTGCCATCCAAGGCTGTTTGCTTTCCGCAGAGACGGCTGCAAACTCCGCTTTGCCACGCCGTGAGCCAGCTCCCCGAGGTCGGCTCCCAGCAGACAGGGAACTGTCTGAGATGTGCACGGGGAGGAGCAAGGCGTGAAAAAGACCAGATGGATTGTTTCCCTCCCTTAGCTCTGACAGATCAGATTTTAATGGAACAAGCCGATCAGTAATGATAACACTGCTCCACGTGTTGTCTCCCGTGGGAGTAGGTCCCCTGCACCGGGCTGAACACCAGAGTGGCAGTGCATCACATGAAAGCGAAGAGCTATGCAGAGGCAGCCGATGAGGGCACACACGGTCCCACACCCCTGCATTTATCCAGCCCACATCTCCACTATCCTTAGTATATGCCCCATGACCTCAGAGTCCAAGGTGAATGCCAGAGCTCCAGCCATCACAGCCATGGTCCAGGAGGAAGGTGATCCTCCTCCTTTCAGAGGCCATTCCTGGGAGGTATGCAAAACACTCAAACTTGTCCTTCCTTGGCCAAAATGCACGACCACATTTAGCTTTGACGGACATGGGCAGGCGGTCATTCAGCTTGATGGCAAAGAGATTAGAAAAACTGGGGTTCTTATTACTAAGGAAAGGGGGGAAGTGGATACTGAGCAGTCACTGGAGTTCCTGCTGCATGTAATTATAGCCTCTTCCCATTAAAGCACTTTCATTAGGGACTACTTTTGGAGAACAGCCTTCTTTTTCAAAGTAATCATATCATATAACTGTAGAAACAAAATAAAGAATATTCGCCTATTCATTACGATACATAGAATTACATCCTGGCTAAAAATTATTTGAAATCCTATAAAATATACTAATTACATATTAAATCATCAAGTTTTTAAAGAACCTTAAACGCTATAAGGATAACGACAGAATTAAAATAGAACTCTCGTTTTGTTAGAAAAGAAAAACAGCAAAAAATCTGTGAAACAAAATTATTTTTACCCGTCTGGAAGTGCTGAAGCTCAAGTCACTAGAACTTCTTGTACGAGCATTAAGATTCGAGTCACAGAAAAATTAAACTTTATTTATTCGGAGGGGGTGGTTACCACTATCTCCTCAGTAGCCCCCGCCTCCCGCCCTTCCCCAAATACACAAAATCAAAGTTTATATTTTGAATTCTAAATCAGGTTGCTATGACAACCACAATAACGACACTCCATTTCATTGGGCCATGCTGGTTCCGCTTGTGTTTAGAGAAAAGGGTATATTTTAGTCTCAGGGAGACAGGGATGATGGATAGAGTCTCAGGCTGGAGGTCAGAAGACTGGTTTCTATTCTCAGCTTCTAGCATTGATCCGTGTGGCCGCAGGCTAGTAACTTAAAATCTTTGGCTTTATATCTACTTTCTACAAAGCTTAGCTACTTCTGTTGGATACGTACTCCTGGTAGATGGGAGGCATTAACTGGGATGTTTGCTATGAAAACCCTTGAGGGCTTCGCATTCTGAGCACCGCCCATCTTAATTTTCGCGGGTAGGCGAGTCCCCTCCACCCCGGATCGAGGGCAGTCCACGTGGCTGGCACACAGAGCGCCCTTTTCTTGGCGTGCCTGCCTCTCTCCAGACATCTGAGGAAGTGCAGACGTGGCAGCTTCGAAATTCCAAGGAAGTGTTTGGATTCAGATGCGCTTAAATTATAAGAAACCCATTAATAACCCGTTTGCAGCCGAGCCCTGGGGAAGCGACAAAATCCGGAGCGTTCACCCACAGCTCCGGCAAGTCGGAGTCTAAGTCTCAGATCTGGGTCGAGCTGCGCATGGTAAACATCTGGGGTTATCGACAGCTGGCACAGAGCAGGCATTTTCGTCTGCCACACAAACGTGCCGAATGGGTTCTTCCTTCTCATTCTGAATGGATCTCCCGCCAAGTCTCAGCATAAGGCGAGATGGTCAATTGCTCTATGGCCATAGAGTTCAGAGATAAAACGACTCATGTCAAAACTACTCAGTCTGCAAGAAATGTTTAGGTGCGATTAGAAACTTTGAGACTGCCTACATTTTGATGGTTGAGAAACCACCCCTTTAAAATATGTTAAAATGTCTGTTAAAAAGGGGATATGTGAAGGGCCAGTGTGATGAGCGCCCTGCCCAGAACCTCACTGCCGCTTACGGAGCAAACCACAGAATGGTTACAGGACGAATAAAAATCTAAGTCCCAAGGACTAGTATGATATTTGAGACCAAAACTGACTTCACATGAGAGCAAAACAGACTTGGCATGAATCTTATCTTCAGTTTTTCCTGTCTGGCCGATCTTCAGGACATGGCTCCCCTGGCTGAGCCTCAGTTTCCACATTTGTAAATGGAAATAGCACCGGCCACCCAGGGTTGCAAGAGTCAGGAAGGAGCTAGGCTTGAGCAACATTTCTTTTGGGTTTGGAAGTTGTGTCCGCGGGAGCAGGGGGCACGCCCTGGGCTGGCGGCAGGATTTTACGCCTCGACGGTCAAGCCCAGATGAGCTGCTTTGTCTCATGCTTCGTTTTCCCCTTTCTGCTGGCTTGGAGGAACATCTCATCGCTGGGGAAGGACCCTAAGACAGGAAATGAGAGTCCAGCTGCACCAGGGCCTGCACCCTGACTGCACGGGGTGCACCAGGACGCTTGCAGCCCCAGCACGGCCTGCAGGACTCAAGGCTGCTGGACTCCCAGGCCTTCCGAGCTATCTGAGAGTCCAGCTGCACCAGGGCCTGCCTCCGCCACCACCCTGACTGCACGGGGTGCACCAGACGCTTGCAGCCCCAGCACGGCCTGCAGGGCTCAAGGCTGCTGGACTCCCAGGCCTTCCGAGCTATCTGCAGCTTCGGTCCCCACTCGTCCACAGAAGCGAGCATAAGGTATACAGAGCGTGGGAGCCGAGCTGTCCTAGGGATGAGAAGAGCCCCTAGGCGCCTTTGCTGTCCCCCCACCCCCTGCCCCTCGTACGCTGGAGGAACTCAAGGATTCACGTGAGGAAGCGTGTATTCTCAGCACACCCTCCGCCGCTTACATAAAGTAACGGGCCCTCGCAGTCCGCTCCAGGAACAGGGGTTACTTCCAAATATTGTTCTTCCCAGAGCTAGACACCATGCTTTCTGTATTTTTAGCTACTTATCACACTCCTCTCCTACAAATGACATTATTTTTGCTGAAGAAAATATACAAAGTACATGGTAATTGCATAACAGAGCAGCCGGCGAAGGAGGGCACGACGCCTCTGGTCTCAGTCTGCCTGCTTCCACCCTCCCGCCTCGCCCGCTCGGCTCAGAACAAGGCGCATGTGTCAGAGGCCGTGGAAGGAGCTGGGGCCTTCTTTTGCCAAGATCCTTTTTAGAATATTGGCAAAGAGCTCAAATGTCAGCCTGTAGGGGAGCGACAGGGAGAGACTTGTGAGTGCTCTTGTGTGTTACATGGAGAACCTTACAGGTGGGTCTGATGGCCCTCCCCACGTGGATGCTGTCCGTGACAACTCCCACCGGGGTCAACTGACACTGGCCTTAAGCCCCGTCCTCCGAGAAGCCTTTGCAACCCCATGCTCATCCAACAGCTGCCTCTAGAATGTTCCCAATTTCCCCTGCCAACTGGCTACCCACACTTCTTTCTCTTCACCTACCCACGAGGAACGGCAGGTAAATCGCCAGTAAATTTTCCGAATCTGTGCTTACCCAGTTCCGCTAGACCACTGGCCCCTGGTGGACGGGTGCTGGAAGGTAGGAGGATAGATATGCAGGGCTCCAGCCAGCAAGAAGCCTCGTGAACTGTCACCCCACCTGTAAGAGTATAGGAATCAGGCAGAACAGGAGGGACACCTAGGCCCATGATGAGAAAGAGTGACACCTACTTTAAAATTAAATAATTGCAAATGAATACAACAGCGCAGTGGGGAGGAGAGAGGCTCTGGGAGAGGCAGACAGAGCCTGGAAGTGCGTCCCTGACACTCGGTGCCTCGGTGGCTTTGAACAAGCCTGGGGACCATCCAGAGGCTGGTCAGTGTCCCAGCACGGGGAGGGCAGGACACAAAACCAAGACGCAGACCCGATGAGAGAATCGCTAACACCGTGCCTGGTGTCTAAAGGAGTGAAGGACGGTTGTCAACATCACTGGTGATGGTGCATTTGGTGCAATTTTTAAAAATGCCAGAATAAAAAGTTGGCAAAACTGAGGGCGAGCAAGTAAAATAATAATTACATACTCTATTAGGAGATGTGTCATCTTTTGAGGGCATTTGATCATATATGCTAAGAGCTTCCAAAATATGATCCATATCCTTTGAAGCACTGCTTTTCCTATGAATTTGTGTTAAGAATTTTAAAATGCAGTATGTGTCATTATAAAACTATGACAATTATACCGTGCATAGTTAGGTGAATAGATCTCTACAGGAGAATAGAAAGTCTGGACTCTAGACCCACACTTACGCAGTCACCTGATATGTGACCGAAAGTGACACAGCTTGGCAGAGGAAAAAGATAACCTTTAGATTGATTTTGCTGGGCCAACTGGATATCCATATGGAAAAAAATGATTCTCGAGCCCTACATCACACAAAACACAAAAATCAATTACAGATGGAGTGCAGATCTAAACGCAAATGGCAAAATAATAAATCTTTCAGAAGAAAATAGAGGAAAACATATTCATGACCATGAAGTCGGCACAGATTTCTAAACAAGCCCCATAAAATGCTAGTCATAAAGAAAACAAAATGGTAAATTGGAACCACATTAAAATTAAAATCTTTTGTATATCAAGACACTATCAATATATTGAAAGGGAAACCCATGAAGTGAGAGTAAGTTTTACAAAATATCTACCTGAAAAAGAACTTGTATCCAGATATATAAAGAACATCTACAAATCAACAAGAAAAAAGGAAGATGACCCAATGGCCAAAAGGGCTTAAGACTCGAGCGGGCCCTTAAAAACGATACTCCAAAGGGCAAATAAATATCCGAAAAGACGAGCAAGAGGCAACAGCGAAATGAGAACTAAAACCATAATAAGACATCGCCACACATCTGCTAGAATGACTAACATGAGCGGGACAAAAGCCACCACGGGTTAGGACGGATGTGGAATGAGCGAGACCTTTGTACACTGCCGGTGGAATATATCAAATTTGGAAAATGTCTTGGGAAAAATATTAAAACTGAATATACTATATACTCTGTGATCCAGCAGTTCTACAGCAAGACATGTACCCAATAGTATTGTGCATGTATGTTCATCAAAAGACATGTATCGGCATGTTAATAGCAGCACTATTTGTGATAGCCCCCAATTGGAAACTACTCAAATGCCCATCAACAGCAGGGTAGAGAAATAAATTACAGTATGCATCCACACACAGAATGCTCCGCAGCTATGATAACGAATGAACTACAACTACACGCGGATGAGTATCACAAACACAACCTTGAACAAAAGAAACCAGACGTAGCAGGTGAATGTAACCTGTTTTAGAAGTCAAGAAAATAATTACTCTTGAGTGGGAGGAAGGACACATGAGATGGACTTTCAGATCTTGGTGATATCGTGTCTCTTCTGAGTACTGCTCACGTGCTGTGTTCACGCTGTGAAAATTCACTGAGCTGTACTCCTATGATTTGTGTGCATCTCTGGGTGTGCGCTGTGGCTCAGTAACTGCAGGATGTATGACGACACACACTCCCCAAATTTCCTCGATACCAGGCTGGAGAAATAGTCTTAACGCCTCCATAATGGTTAATGTTATATGCCACCTTGATCCGTCACAGGGAGCCCAGCTAGTTAGTTAATCCTTATTCCAAACATGTCCATGAGGGTGTTTCTGGAAGAGCCGAGCACCCCGATGGGCAGACCGAGTAAAGCAGACAGCCTTCCCCAGGGTGGATGGGCGTCACCCGATCAGTTGAGGGCTTGAATAGAACAAAAAGATGTAGGGAGAGAGAATTCTATCCCCACTCTGCCCTATAGTTTGAGACGAGACATGGGTCTCCTGCCCTGAGACTGGAAGTCACACTGCCAGCACACCTGGTTCTCAGGCCTTCAGACTTGGACCGGAACTATGCCACCAGCCTCCATGAGTCCCCATGTGCATAAGGCAGATCACGGACCTTTTCGGCCTCCATAATCACGTGAGCTAATTCCTCATAATAAGTATCATACTGAAATATAGATATATGCATACAGACAGACCTTTCCTATTGATTCTGTATCTCTGGAGAACCCTAACTAATTCAGTCCTACGTTAAACTGTCGTGAGTTCTACAAGAGCGTTCCTGCCCCAAAACATCCCAGCCGTCCCAGCTGCTCCCCCACATCAGACTTCACTCAGGATGCCCTCTGCCTCACTCGATTTTACGTCTGCAATTTCTGCATGGTCTCACCAAGCAAGATACCTACCAAACCTCGTCATCGCTGTCCCCCTCAAAATCCCCTGCTCCATTTCTGTGCCTGAGCTTAAGCTGCTAATCTATGAACTCCAGCTCCTCTTTCAATGAATCGGTAGGTCAGGAATAGTTACCGATACCGACTAGACTTGGACATCGCCGATGGTCGTTACTGTCCCATGGAATCCAGAGAGACAAAGCCATCGATATTTCAGGATAGATTGGGTAACGCAGTAGGAACAACCTAAAAAAAATCTCGGTGGCTAAGTGATGGCATTTATTTCTTGCTCACAGTGTCCACTGCAGGCTCCGACCATCCTAATTACTCAGGAACCGAGGCATCCAGGGCTCCCGCTTCCATCATCATAGCTGAGGAAAAGATGGTCAGGTGCTCGTTGCGAGGTGGTCATCCAGAACACGCATGTTTTACCGGCGAAAGTGAGTCATGTGCTTCTCCTCAAGAATGACTGTCCTCCACAGGGAGGGGCCTTGAACAAGTGTGGGTGCTGGTGCAGTCCCTCAGGGGGGTACAGTAGAGGGGATCGGAAACACAAGATGCTGACAATAACCACATAATGTTTTCCCCAGGTGTAGTTTTGAGAGAGGAGTGCTTTCAGTAATGAGGGGGGACGCAGGGCCAGTCAGCTGGGTTGGTGGAATCAACCCCGGTCCTCACTCAGTGGATGACTCAAGTCACACCAAATGACATTCCATCTAGACCTCGATATACGTATTAACTCTGCAAGTTCAGAGGGCTCCTGGGTACTCAACAATAACATAGCTCCGTTTCGTTCTGTCTAATGGGGTACCTTAAAGAACACCTAAGGAAAGATTATAACATGATCCAAAAGTTGGGAATAATCTCTTTATGGAAATGTGAGGGCTTTTGTAGTTATTAACTTAAAGATAACGGGGACTAGTCAACAGCCATTAAATAGATAAATTGATAATATGTGAATAGTTTTATCCTCAGTCTTTCTAGACAGGAAACAGGAAGAAATTCTTTAATAGCAGAGGCATCTTGGGTTTAGCATTAGAAAGAGCTGACTTTGAGCTTATTGGTCGAAGGCAGCTGTCCCCAACCTTTGTGGCACCAGGGACTGGTGCTCCTATGAGCATGTAATCCCTGGTGATCTGAGGCGGAGCTGAGGCGGTGATGCTAGCGCTGGGGAGCGGCTGCAAATACAGAAGAAGCTTCATTCCCTGGCCCGCCGCTCACCTCCTGTTGTGCAGCCCAGTTCCTAACAGACCACAGACCAGTATCTGTCCACGGCCCAGGGGTTGGGGACCTCTGGTCTAAGGAGCTTGTCAGGTGTTAAGATCCTGGTAAATGTAGTATTATTGAATTAATTTCAGGATTCTCCCCATCGCCTGCCCATCAAACAAATTTGAGAGCATTTACCAAGGCTTTGCTTATTATATAATAAAGTCAACTCCTTCTTTAAAGGAGAAGTCTGCTGAGCACATGCATGGTCTCTGCACTTCTATAAAGTTTTAAAGACGACAAAATAAAAATGAATTTTATACTTCAGATGGTAGGGGGTCAATATAAGTTGTTAATTTTATCAGGTGAATTATTTTGCTGTAAGCGTAAGTTTCTGCGTTTTCTAGAAGCCCTCATTTTGCC
>NW_006438869.1:542159-578445 GCF_000325575.1 Pteropus alecto
AGGACACTGGCGCCCAACTCCAGGCGCAGAGCTGGTTCTGATGAGATTAAAAGGATGTTTCTTCCTACCAGATAGCATTCCCTCTGAAGGCAGAGTTTCCTAAACAACGTGATTATATGCCAAATGGCGCCATTTATCTCCTAGGAGCCCAGGAACTCGCTGCTTTAGTTCCTGGTGTAACAATTACTTCGAGATTTTTTTTTGGTGATTTTTGTCCCTTTGTTTTCCTCCTGATTTTCATATTCTTGCATCAGAAGAGCTCAGAAGCTATGGTTCTGCTAGGAATTAGTTTTCACTGTGAATTTTTTTTTTAATTAACAAATAACACCGAAATATGAAATTATTAGCAAATCATTTCAAATTTGGTAAAATTTCATTTCATTCCTCCCATGCATTTAAAATCAAAGGTGTTATTACCTCGATGCCTAATTATTGCTGCGACTTGTTGCATAATAATATTGACCAACTAAAATTTTTTTTGCAGTAAAATACAGATGACTAAAACTGACCATTTTAACGATGCAATCCAGGGGCATTAAGTACAGTCACAACGTTGAGCAGTCGTCACCTCGGTCTAGTTCCAGAATTTTACTGAGGAAAATTGGACATGCCTAATAGTTCAAAGGACTCCCACTACTCATGGAAAATGAATATCTGTTGCCAAACGATTTTATCAAACAGTATTTTTTATCGCAGGAATTTCTACAGGACAGGAAACCATCGGGTGTTTCCCCTGGAGGTGCCACTGGGTCTGCCCCATGCTGGGTCTAGGAAGCCATCCTGGTCCCCATGGTACCGTCACTCCCGTCTGAGCCAGCCCCAGAAGGATACACCCAGAGCACGTGACCACAAAGCACGTTCAACCTAAAGAAACAATCCTAGTTCACTGACGACTGAGAAAGAAACCCCTTATCTAGCTGAACTCGTCTGCTGTCTCCTCCATCACAATGTGGGGCGGTGCTGCGGACGACGCCTTCACAAGGGAGAAGCTCGACATTTCCATAAGAGCAGTGGCCAAAGGAAGCACTAAGTTCCACTTTTTTGTGTCACCTGAAGGTTCTTTTAATTCCCTGCAAAATCGCACCGAGCACTATCCTTTCTGAGATTCGACTGGACGAAGCAGACATCTGAATTTGATTTTAGAGAAAAGTGGGGCCAAGACAATGAAATATCTGCCCTTCCAAATGTGACCCTTGCGTTTCTCAAAGGATTCGATCCCCACCCCCCAAACCCCTTATCAAATTGCAAACCCATCTGGCTACTTTCAAATACAAAAGAAGGCTTTTAATCTTTACCAAAAAGTTAATTTTCTCTAACGCTTCTAACTACAACTTTAAACCCTTAATCATCCCCACGGATGCAAAGACAAGAAATCTGTGGTACGATAATCCTTATTTAAAATACAAACTCCAGAATTTTACTACGAATACAAATCGCGTCTCCCCCAGTTCTTCGTCTCTCACCTCCCGGGACGCGAGCCCCACTGTCGCAGCCCAGCATCCAGAATGCCACCTGGGCGCCTGGACCTGCCCGCTGCCGGGGGATGTAGCTCCCCACAGAAGTCGCGGTTGATGACAACACGCCACAAGTGACGCCAGAGACGGCGGAATTTCCACTGACAGCCCCGCCTCCTGACCTCCCCCTGCCGCTGCTGGCGAGTCTACACCCCGCGTCCTCTTTCCTTCCCCTCCTCCCCATTGCCTCTGTGCCTTGCTCTGGACGGAGTGTGTGTGCCCCTCAAAATTCATATCCTGAACCCCAAGCCCTAGACGCTGCTGTCAGGAGGCGGGGCCTTTGGGAGGTGATAAGGACATGGGGGTGGTGCCCTCACAAATGGGATGAGTGACCTGAAAAAGAGACCCCAGAGTCTCCCCTCCTCCCTCCTGCTGCCATGTCCTCAAGGGGCACAGGGAAAAGTCAGCCACCTGGGAACAGGACACCACATCGGCCAGCACTTCCGGCCTCCAGGCCTGCGAGGAAGAAACGTTTGCGATCGTCACAGAACACCACGGTGTTCTGTCAGGCAGTCTGGACGTGCTAAGACAGGCTTTTCCTCGTTCTTTCCATTTAATTCCCATTCTTCGCCTTTGAGCTTTTTCTTCCTTTTTCCTCTCATTTTCCATGTTGCTTCTTCTCCCCAGTCACATTCTCCCTTAGCAAATACACACAACCGAGCTACATTTTAAATTGGTATTCTGATTATTGAATATCAGCTTCCCAATCCTTAGTTATTCTCAAGGAGCATCAAAATCCTAGAGGTACCTGTACTGCAATAAAGAACACTTCTGTTTCTTCCTTTTGCTGGCATGGCGACCAGGGCCTCTCGTACAGGTGCGTGTGCAGGCAGTCGCTCCCATACTTGGCTGTTCTGTACGCCCCGCCACCCCCCAGGCCCTCTCTCTCACCTGAGCAGCAGCGTTCAGGAAGCTGGGCAGTTCACACACGGTGGAAACGGTTACCTCATTTCCCACAACTGCTTTATGAAGAAAATAGAACGCAAGTGTAAGGGGGGAAGAATTCTTTTGGAGACAAAGGATAATTTTGCCTTTAATCCAGTTCCTCGGGTGGTGCCTCACCTTAGTTGGGGACCAGGCAGGTGCTTTGTGAGGAGCGAATACTCTTATCCATCATCTACTTTCCCAATTTCAGCTTTCTGCTCAGTTACTGTTGCTACAACACGCATTAAATCGAGGAGCGTGATTCATTAGCAGAGGGACATTTCTCAATTCCTGGAAGAAGAGAAATCTGCGATTGATTTCTTAAGTTAACAAAAATGAATTGGAGACTTACTGCTGGCGTTTCTTATAGGACAATCAATGCTTATTTGTTGTCATCTAATATCCTTCTCCTTAATTTAAAGGCATATCTGACATAACTTAATCAGTCATGATGACTCTCTGTCTTCTTCTAATTCTTTCAAAGAAAAACTACTTAATTAATTAGTGCTGGGGGCCTGGAAAAGAATACTGGCTTGTCTATATTCCTACCTTCAAACATCTGAGTTTTCAACGTCTCCAGATACGTGAATTGGAACAGAGTCTCATATATCATGTGAGAAAAATCTTTTTCTGCTAACATATTTGCGCTGTTTCTTTTTGAAAAATTGTAGAAAACTTGGAGAAGCAATTATGAGCTTGTTTTCTCGGCCAGCAGATTAATTTTCCTCCATCGTGAGTCTCTGCAGCTTTCCCATTCACTCTGCTTATACCTGCCTTGGCCCAGCACGTGCTCCCTCTGGGTGCTCAAGAAATACAATTTGATGACAAGCATACCCGTGACTTCCAGACACCTTTGTTCCATTCTGGTGATCCTTAACTTTGAGCTAGCCTGTCAGTAGGCAAGGACTCTTCTTTAGTAGGTGTGGGTGGATGAGGGAGGCAGGTGGATAGCTAGAGAACAGAAAGGAGAGAAAATAGCACACTTTGCCATTTCCATAACCTTTACTAAAACTTTTCTTTTGAGGCCGTAAATGTATCTCTTTCAAATAATAAGCTTTGTGGAATAAAAATATTCTTAACATTGTCGTTAAGTGCACCATTTTGTGCGAGATAAACTCATTGAATACTTGATTATAATTAGAGCCCAATACACAGCAATTGGAAACACTGGTCTCAGTGCTAGAGAATACCTATCAGCTCAGTATGAACTGCGAGCCAAAGAACAGATGTGTATTTACTGGGCCCCAAGAGCTTGTTTTGTTTTGTTTTGACGCCATGGAAAGGCGAGTGGCTTGGACCGGGAGAGTCCCTTCGTTATTTCGGTATAAGCCTGTCCACTCAGCTTTGTTCATATCTACAAGTGCAATCGTGTGGACCAGTGACTGCGGGTAATCCTAAAACCAGACAGACGACCTGCAGAGGAGAGCAGAGGACCAGGGAAAGGTCAAGGGCAGCATGAGTCGAGGGCAGACAGGCATAAACCTTGTTCATGGGCCGTTATGCCAGGAAAGCTGGTCACCCAGCCTCCCAGCTCTGGCCACAAGAATCTGGACTGCGGTTTAGGATGACAAGGCACACCATTTGGATGTTTATCTGCAGTGCCATCTGCGGAGTTCTTTAATATGGTATTTTTTAAGGCAACAAAAGAATTGACCGAAAATGACTGAATATTCATAGAGGATGAAAACCACCTACCGTTTACTGAGCAATAAACTTAAGTCTAACCACAGATCCCACAGACGGCAGATAATACGGAAGTGCAGGAGAAGCCGAGTGAGAATATTATTTTCCTGCGCTTATGAAAAGAAAAAGCAGCTTATTTCCTGTTCTTTTCTCAAGTGGAAAAGAGGCTCTTGGAGGAAAGAGCTGGATTCCTACGGAAGAGGTGTCAGGAAAGGGTAGGAAGAGGGTAGTGGACCAACCCACACACAGCAGGGGTCCCTGGTGCTGGGAATTCTCTGGGGAGACCTGGAGTCCAGGTAACATACCACTTGGTGGTCACCTGTTAAGATGGCTTGAAGACTTACCCCTAAGAGCTGTGACTCTTGAGGCCGCATAAAAGATCCAAGTCACCCAGCTAGTCACAGAGGAATGGCGGCTGTGACTCGTGGGTGTGCCTACCCTTGGGTGGCCTATGGAAAGTCAGCAAACTGTGGCTAATGGTTATGTCCGGCCTGCAGCCTGCCTTTGTGAACGAAGTTCTGTGGCACATTGCCATGTCCACTTGTTTACGTTTTGTCTGTGGCACCTGTCACACTACAAGAGCAGAGCGTAGTAGGGACACAGACCACAAAGTCTAGAATGTTTTCTATCAGGCTCTTCACTGAAAAAATTTGCCAAACCCGGAACTGTTAGCTCGGACTTTGGGTTTAGATGGTGAGTATGTCAGCTGTTCTCATCACAGCCCGAAGTCAGGAGACGCTCTGGAAATTTTCTGAATCACTTAAGTCCTCAAGGATACTTGTACAATGCCACGGCAGGGAAAGGACCCATAATGACTAATATTACAGATGTCCCCATCATCTCAATTCTTGCTGGTTTAGTTCAAGACTCAAATATGAGATATTTTATATTTCCGATGATGTACATATTAGAAATTAAATAATGTGATGTTTCTTGGACTAAAACTGTAATGCGAACTTATCCCTATTGCATACTGCCTTAGATTCCCATTGCTGCCTTAACACATTACCATAAACAGAGACTTAAAACAACACAAAGTATCTCAGTTTGGAGGTCAGAAGCCCAAAATCAGTCACACTGGACTAAGATCAGGGTGTTGGCTGCATCCCTTTGGAGGCCACCTGCATTCCTTGGCTTGTGGCCCCTTCCTCTGTCTTCAAAGCCAGCAGGATACCATCTTCCCTCCTCTGTGACCTCTGCTTCTACTTAGCATCCATTGGTTTGTGTGTGTTTGTGTTTTTTTCTTGTATTGATTTCTAGTTTCATACCATTGTAATTGGAGAAGACTCTTGATGTGATTTCAGTCTTCTTAGATTTATCGAGACTTTTTTTTTTTGTGGCCTAATGTGTAGTCTTTTCTAGAAATTGTTCCATGTGTGTTTGATAAGAATGTATATTCTGCTGCTCTGGGGTGAAATGCTCTAAAAATAACCATGATATCTATCTGGTCTCACTTGTCATTGAATATTGTGTATTTCTAGTTGCTTTTCTGTCTGGAAGATCAGTCCATTGATCAGTAAATAGAGTGTTGAAGTCCCCCACTGGGAGTGTATTATGGTCAGTCTCTCCCTGTACGTCGGTCAATAGTTGCTTGATTTAGGTCCTCCTCTGTTGGATGCATCAATGTTTACGAGGGTTCTATCTTCTTGGAGTGATCCCTTTATCATTATGAAATGTCTTTTTTTGTCTCTTATTGCCTTTGTTTGAAAGTCTATTTTGTCTGCTGTAAATGTTGCTGCCCCTGCTGTTCTGTTTCCGTTTTCATGAAACATCTTTCCCATCCCTTGACTTGCAGTCCGTGCGTGTCCTTCAATCTGACGCGAGTCTCTGGGAGGCAGCGCGTCTTGTTTTCTTTTGCCAAGAATTATAATCCCCTATTTTTCATTTTCCTCCCAAATTTAATTATTTTTTAAAATGACAGTTGACATTCAGTGTTCTTTTATATTAGTTTTAGACGTACAACATAGTAGTTAGACATTTAAAAAATGTATGCAATAATCCCCACGATTGGACAGGTACCCAGCTGGCAGTATATATAGCTGTTACAATATTATTGACTGTATTCTCTAAGGTAGACTTTACGTCTTCATGATTACTTCGGCATTACCACTTTGTATTTCTTAATCCCTTCACCTTTTTCACCTGGACCCCCAACCCGCCCTCTTCTCTGGCAATGATCAGTTGGTTCTCTGTTATCTATGTTATCTATGAGTCTGTTTCTGTTTCGTTCATTTATTTTGTTCTTTAAATCTAACACAGAATAAGTGAGCTCACGTGTAGTATTTGTCTTTCTCAGTCTGACTTGTTTCATTTAGCGTAATACTCTCTAGGTCCACTTACGTTGTCGCAAATGGTGAGATTTTGTTCTTTTTTTATGGCCCAATAATATTCCATTGTATGTATGTTCCACGTCTTCTTGATCCAGATGATGGTCCATTTTTATCGTCACAGCTTCTCTGACTCTCACCCTCCTACCTCCCTCTAATTACACCGGATTCAGTTGCAAAATAAACTCAAGGAAGGGGGTCCATTCAACACTGCAAGCCAGCTGGTGGTCTCAGAATCTAACCCTCAACCCCTGTTTACGGAAGGTATTACGCGGCACGTGGTCACTCAGGCAGTGTCCCTCTCTTAGTCCCTTCTGGCCGCTATAACAAAATGCCAGACTGTGTGGCTTGTGAATGACAGAAATGCTTTTCTCACAGTCTGGAGGCTGGGAGTCCAAGACCGAGGTGCCGACAAGGTCAAGTACTTGCTGTTCATAGAAGGCACCTCCTCACCGTGTCCTTGCATCGTGGACGGGTCCAGGGACCTCTGCAACCTCTTTCCTAAGAGCACTGATCCCATGCATGAGGGCTCACCCTAAGCACCTCCCAGAGCCCACCTCCTAACACCATCGCCTCTGGGGGTAGGGTTTCAACATATGAATTCTGGGTGGTCACATACAGTCAGACCACAGCAATCCCTTCCCCCATGGGATTAACATCTGGGGGGACGGCAGGTGACCCTGCTATGAGGCAGATGAGGGGCTGCAGAATGAGGGAAGGAGGTGGGTTTTCCCGAGCATAAAGCGGAATGGAATGAAGAAGTGAATCATGCAGAGATCTTGGCGGGGGGGACAAGGGAGCACATTCCAGGCAAAAGGACAAAGTGCAAAAATCCTCAGGTGGCAATGAGGTTGGCAGCTCCAGGAACAAGAAGGTCGGTGGGGCTGGGACAAGGACGAAGCAGTAGATGACATAAGTCAGAGGGTGGCCAGGACGTGGGGCCCTATAAGGAACTACGATTCTGTCTTTGTGTGATGAGAAGCCATTGGGGGTTCTCACGATTAGAAAAAAGTAAAGAGGCGAAGTCCAAATGTTGGTCTCAGTTGCCATCACCACGGAATGCCAGAGCCGGGCTGGGTGCCTGGAGTCCCAGGATGGGGTTCCTCTGCCATGTGTTAGCTCGCTGGCCGAGGAAAGCCACGTAAATCCATCTGGGACCTGCTGCTGAGATGCAAGGTTGCTGGGCTTGAAGACCCCAAGTTACTGTATCGTGTAAAAAAATGAAATCTGGTAGTATCAAAAATTTTATATTGATAATTTCATGAATTTTTATATTTATATTTTTATATTTATGTAGAATTAAAAGGGTCCCAATTAGATTTATATTTTCATGAAAATTTATATTGATAATTTCATGAATTTTTATTCTAGTATAATTTAAAAACTGTAGAATTAAAAGGGTCCCAATTAGCTCCTTTTGTTTGTTTTTAGATTCATATATGAAAAATAATGAAAAGTACAGATGAGTTAAGTAACTCCATTGCATATACATATACAATGACACACACATATACACATATACCACATGCATATACGTATACATTGCACACACATACATATACATTACACACATACACACACACACACACACACACACACACACACACACACGCATCCCCCACCCAGAAATGCTTCCATGTTCTAAATTCCACCCTGAGGTGATTGACACTCCTTGGAACTGCACCCCGAAATTCCAGCCACAATGACCCCTCTGTTCTACCCTCTGGGGATGCTCGTGTCTGAATTAGCACGGAAGCCATCTCTGCTGAACACGTGCCATGCATTCTGGCTTCTCAGCACCTTTGAACACCCTTGGTACATCTGGGAATTTCTAGCCTTGAGAGTCCCCCGCTGCCCAAGGCAGAGAACCCAGAGGACTTGGGGTCCCGGCTGTTAGCTGGGTCCCAGATGTTTCCTGGCTCCTCCAGCTGATCCCACACATGGGCTCTGCTTTGAGAAGTTTCCTGAGCAAGGAGGACCCAAGAAGATCCACTTTGGGTGGAGGCGTCTGGTTCCTGTGGGCAGCAGCGCTTGCCTGCCTAGTTCAACTTCAGGGACTCTAACAACATAATTAATTATATTAATAAATATTTGAGTAAAGAATAAACATATCATCAGATCCTCAAAATATTTGATCTAATCAAGATGAAAATCTCGTGATTAAAAAGACTTTAACTAAAATAAAATTTCTGACTAAAAACCAGATACAATTAAAATTTTCTAAAATGATTTTAAAAAATAATACCAGAAACCATTATAAAACATTAAATTGCAAAATTCTAAATGCAGTCCACCACCTTTAGACGCAGGATGCAGGTTATCTCCCATTAAAATTCAATCTTTTTTTGGAGATTTTAGCTAATACAATAAGACAGAATCAAATGAATGGTGCAAATACTGGAAAAGAGGTGAAAGCAATATCACTTTTTGCAGATAATTGGATTTTAAATCTAGAAAATTCAGAAGCTTTAACTGAAAGAAAACCTCTCTGGACTAATTTTTTTAAAAAACAACCACACAAAGATGTCACTATGTAAGGTACGTCTTTCATAAACTTAACAGCCTTCCTCTATACTAGTAATAACCATTTAGAAAGTGAAATGGTAAAAGATTCTATTCATGATAGCTACTAAAACCACAAATGACCAAAAACAAATTCTTCAAGGAAATCATAAGGCTAGAATATATACTTCGATATTAATATTTTGCAGAAGACATCAAAGAAGGCTTTAATAAATGAAGACATGTCATAACCCTGAACGGGAAGACTGAACATCATAAACACCTCTCAAATCAGTGTGTAAATTTAAAGCAACTCTGGTCAGAATTCTAATGGTGTTTTATATATTCTGATCTTGCTTTTGAAATTAGATAAATTGATTATAACTTTCACATGGAAGAATAAACTTGATAATTTCTGAGAATGTTTTGGATAAGACTATCATAGGGGCTTATTTTTCAGATACTTAAATGTACGTAAAAACTACTCTAATCCAAACAATATGGAATAGGAATACTGGCACCAGAACAGAAATATTGATGAGCAAAACAACACAGCATCCAAAAATCAAACCCAAAATACTTCAGTTTTTAATATATGATAAACGATACTTGGACAAAGAGCTAACAATTTAAGGGAAACTATGTATATATACATTTATACACAATTTAAAAATGATTTCTGGATGGATTAAAGATCCAAAGGAAAGATAAAATCCATTTAATGACATAATAAGATATAAAAGTCATGCTTTTGATTTTTAACCATTGAGCGGGGAGGATACTTCCAAGCAAGACTGGTATACAAAAACAAACAAACAAACAAACAAAAACCTCCCCTATCTATTTGATTATATATTAACCCCATAACTTTACAGGTTTGATATAAAGCTCACATGTGAAGATAAGTAACTCGTCCAAGACCACTCAGCTTGGTGGAGTTAAGAATAAAGGTTCTATGCAGGTTGATCAGAATGTTCAACTGGGGTAAATTATACCCTTTTCTCTTTTGCAGTGCTTCTTAAACTTTAATGAGCATAAGTTATCTGAAGTCCTTGTTAAAACAGTTACCTGATCCCCACCCCTAGTTTCTGATTTAATAGGTCATGTTGGGGCCTGAGCATCTGCATTTCTAATAAGTTTAGGTTATACTCATGCTGCTGGTGTTAGTCTCACTTGGAGTAACCTTTCACTGTAAAACTTTTACATACAAATAAAACTGGTGTTAATATATGGGTGCCATCAATAAGTACACATTTTACTCCAACTTAATTTAGAGGTGTACCAATGTTATTGGACAGTGAAAACTTAGGCTTGATAAATAAGTTTCAAGGGGTAAATAAGGACCAAGAATCAGGGTCAGACTCCTTCAGAAACAGAACTATCAGGTCAGGCTGAGGTTACATAAAAGCAGCATAATTCAGATATTTCATGCATTAAAACGAAGTTAAATGGCATTAATGAAAAAGGCATAAAATTCTCTTCTCCATGAAAGCAATGAGGAAACTGGTAAAAATTGTTTTTTCAGAACTCTGAAAATTAACCGAAGGCATAAAGTAATCTGAAGAGCATTTATTAGAGAGTGACTGGTTAAATCTCAGTAAGACTGGTGAGCTCGGTGGCATTGAAGTTGCCCTGCTCCCCTGCCCAGCTCTCCAGGTCTGCAATAACCTTATAAAATGAAAGCCTGTGTTTCCACCGTTTGGCAATGTCACAAAACGAACAAACAGCAACTCCCACAACTGCAGCGATGAAAAGGAACTGGGAAGGGTGGGGGTCAGACGGAAATCTGATTTTCAAAATTATCACATTAATTATTTTCAATGTCTGCTTCTCAACAGAAAAAAATTATGGGACATACCTAAAAAAAAAATATGGCCCATAAAAATGGGGGCGGCGGCGGGGAGAGTAGAGAGAAGCAATCAGTAGAATCGGTCTCTGAGGAAGACCTGACATTGGACTTACTGGACAAAGACTTTAAATAAGCTATTTAAACATGTGCAAAGAGCTAAAGAAGACCATGTCTCGAGAACTAAAAGAAAGTGAATCTCACCAAACAGAATGTCAATCAAGAAATAAAAATATTTTAACAATTAGACAGAAATTCTGTAGTCAAAAAGTACAACTATATGAAAAATTCACTATCAGACTCAACAGTAGATTCGAGAAGGCAGAAGAAAGAAAAAGTAAACATGAAAATAGTCAGTTGAGATGATCTAATCTGAGAAACAGAAAGAAAAAAAAATGAAGAAAAATGAAAAGAGCCTCAGAGACTTATGGAACATAATCAATATTCTCCACATATGAATAATGGGAATCTCAGAAGGAGTGGAGAGAAAGGAAGAGACAGAACGAATATTTGAAAAAAATAACAGGTGAAAATTGATTAAAAACATTAATCTCATCCAAGTAGCTCAATTAATTCCAAGTAGGATGAACTCAAGGGATGCACACATATAAATCATCAAACTGTCAAAAGCCAAAAACCAAAAAAGAATCTTTAACGTGGCAAGAAAGCAGCCGATTTTGTACAAGTGATCCTTATTTAGACTGAATAATTGCTAACCAGAAACCATAGAGACCAGAAGTCAGTGGTATGACATATTTAAAGCACCGAAAGAAAAAACTATCAACCATGAATTCTATATCTGGCCAAATTACCCCTCAGAAATAAAAGAGAAATTAACATATTCTCATATTTTAAAAATGGAGATAATTTGCCTCATACAGAACTACCCTACAAGAAATACTAAGGGAGTCCTTTAGGCTGAAATGAAGGGACATTAGACGGCCACTTGAATCTACACAAAGAAATAAAGAGAACAACACAGGTAAATATAAAAAAATAGCATAAATATATGTTTTGTTTACAACTTTTTTTCTCTTAAAAGATAACAGCGTCAAGAATAATTATAAACCTGTGCTGATGGGCACACAGTATACGACAATGTAATGTAATTTGTGACCATAACACCACAAAGGAATGGGAGAAAAATGTGCTGTATAAGAACAAAGTCTTTGTGTACTATCGAAGTTAAAATCATATTAATCTGATCTAGATTGTTATAAGTGAAGGTATAAATTGTAATTCCTGGACCAACTACTATAACTCAAAAATATATAGTGAAATCAATGAAAAGAGAATTATAATTATATACTAGAGTTTATATATTTAACATAAAAGAAGTAAGTAGTAGAGGAATAGAGGAACAAAAAATGACATAAAGCATAGAGAAAACAGTAAAATGCCACTGGCCGTGGGAGGCACTATCCAGAGACGTGGGGTGAAGGCTTGCGAGCCTCTAGTCTGATCCTGCAGCCCCCACCACCAATCCCCCAGGAAAGACCTAAGCCCTTGACTCTACACCCCTCCCTGGTCCAGCTGGGGGGGAACCCGCTGAGCAGAAATCACACGAAAAGTCACCATTGCAGCGTTACCAGTTACCAGAGGTGGTGCCGAAAGTAGCTTTTCTACATCATCGATAATAATAATAAAAAAGCCTCTGTCAACCTTGAGACAGGAAATATAAATTAGCTTTCTATTCTCTCTACAGAAAATGAGATTACGAAATTATTGTCCTAAGAGGAGGCAATCAAAGAGCGTGCAGGGGAAATAAAACAGAGAAATGAGTAATGCCAGGGCGGGGCGGGCAGCCGAACCGCACTACCGCTGCGAAGCATAACTTCCTGCTATTTTTCTGGATTTTACGACTTTTGTGATATTTGTCAGCTTTTTAGTTTGAAAATTTGCGTGATTTTTTTTTTCCTCATATCATTATCTAATGCAGTATAAACTTCAAACCACACAACGCCTGGGCTGTGCCCGTCCCCACTGCTTACAGAGGTCATCGGGGAGCGGACGGCAGAATCTTCCAATTTATTGTTACAAAGTTGATCAGGGCAATCTCTTAAGTTTTAAAAAAAACCTTTTCACTTATCTGTTTTGCCTCTTTTTTCATCACTGATTTAATGTATTTGTGTTCCCTTTTGATTTAATAGCCTTGATAGTAATTTGTTTATTTTAGGATATTTTCAAAAAAAAAGAACAAAAAACAGCGTCTTATTGACGTTCTCTTTTAGTTTATTAATTTCTACTATTATTCTCTCTCCTTTTCCCCCAATAAATATGGACCAGATATTCTTTTAGGGACAGTGGATACAGTAAAGGACAAGCCCAAGTCACCCCCACATGGAGCTTCTGTTCCAGGCGGGGAGAGGTCAAAAACAAATGAGCACTGACTGCAGACTTTGTCGTCGGTGGGGACTGAGGTGCTCTGAGGAAAATTAAAGGTGAATTGGTGGATACGGAACGACGGGGAGATTCTGTTTTAGATGGGATGGTCAGGAAAGACTTCACAAAGGTGACACCGGAGCGAGACCTGAATCATAAGGGAGCACGCCAGACTGCATTTTCCAGGCAAAGGGGAGTGACAGCAAAGGCCCCGGGGGTGGAGGAGAGCCTGGACCGTGAACTCGGGACAGCCTGGAGGCCCTTGTGCTCTCTGCAGACCAAGGAAGGAAAAAAAGAATTCAGAGAGGGCTCCTATTTCATGGTCTCTTATCAGCTGTAGGAAGAGCACGATTTTCATTCTGAATATGCAAGCAAGACACAGGAGGGTTTGAACAGGGGAGGGATCAGGCGGGTTGACACACTTTAAAAGAACCTCTGATGCCCCACGGGCCTCGCCTGCTTTCAAGTCTGCTTCTGGGAGCTCTCTCCCAGGGTGGTGCCAAAAGCCTGAAGCAGCTGGTTCCCCTGGGGCACCCCGATAAAAGCGGGAGAGAGAGGGCGTGGCAGGAGTCAGGAGGAACCAGACCCAGGCCCCACTTTGAATGCAAGGAAGGAAGGGAGAGGGCAGAAGGGGGCTCATCACCCAGGGACGTGGTCCAAGAAGTAGAAACGGTTGCAACAAGGCTGGTCAAGGGTCAGAGGGTCTCTTTTCATTTGTATTATTTTTGCTTTTATTAGTTTGCTACACAAATAATGCATACTGTTTATTAAAAAAAAAAAAAATTTAAAAATACCGATTAAAAAAGGACAAATGAAATCATTCTGATTTGCAAATCTAGAGATGCCGTTAATATTTTGGTATATATAATTCCAATTTTTCTTTATGTATCAGTATATGCAAGTATACGTCCATGTTTTTACATAAATTTCTCTTTTTGCATTTAATGTTTTATAAACATCCTCATGTCCATTGATGTAGATTTGACAAATATTTTTGACATATGCAGGAGTTTTGCATTGTACGGTCCACGTGTGGTTTTGATTTAAACACTCTCTTGGTCATTTAAGGTTCTGCACATTTTTGCCTTCATAAAAAATGGTGTAACAAAGCTTTCCCAGTTTTCATCTGGGACACTAATTATTTCTTGATGCTAAGTACTGAGATGTGGAATTGCTAGGTCGAAGGCTTTCAAAACTCTGGGTATGTTGTTGGCCAGTTCTCTAAAACGCTGAGCTGACGGCACCCGTCTGGGACAGCCCGCCCTGGGGACAGTGTCTTTTTCCATTTTGTTTATCTGCCAGCTAAACTGTGGCTCTGCCCAGCTGTTGTTCCCGTTTGCATTCTGCTCACAAATTTGTCATGTACTTTCTGGCCTTTTTTGAATTGCCTGCTTATCTTCTGCCTACTCTGGTGACCATGCTTGTCTTTTTCTCGTTGCTTTTGAGAATTCCCACTATGTTAATATTAATTCTGTTATATATGCGGGGGTCGTTTCCCAAAGTTCTGATGATTACCACTGGGATTCTTTTCTGTAGAGACATTTTCAATGGTTACGTCATCGGATCTGTGAATTTTTTGACTTTAAGGTCCTGCTCAGAAACACCTTCCCACACGAACGTTCTCAACACGCAGCTGCCCTTCCTGTCCTACAGACTTTATTTCTGTTTTGCCTTGGCTGGCTGTCTTAGTCTCGCCAGCATTCTGGTGACAAAAAAAGTGAAGACGCTGTTACATCGGCACTCGTCACACTGACGCCCCTCCTTACGCTCGTCCTCAAGTCACGCTGTTACATTGGCACTCGTCACACTGACGCCCCTCGTCACACTGACGCCCCTCCTTACGCTCGTCCTCCTTGCTGGGTCGAGGGGTCTCCAGACTGCAGGGAGGTCTCCACGGACCCCGACCGACAAAGCGGTCCCTAAGCGTCAGGTTGCAGGGCTGTCCCCAGCTTCGAGAGCAGCCGTCTGTGCCTTCTCAGGAAGGAGATGAAGGAAAATGACGTCGCCGTTGACACAGCCCGCCTGCCCGCTTGGCTTGACCGCTCCCTCCACGTGTCTGAAGACGCGATGGACGTCGGGGCCAGTGACACCCTTGCAGGCCATCGCCCACCCGTCCCCCACCGGCGAGCCCGAACGCACACGCGAGCCAGGCTAGAGCTTCTGGACTCAGCTGCCTCCTCCACAGCGGCCCCACGTGGACCTCACCCCCCCAGAGCCACTCAGAGCACCAGGCAGTGTTGTCTGAGCTCTAAGGACAGTGTGTGTCTTCAGCAAAAGTGCAGATGAGAGGAAGAGGCCGCTGATCCACGCGGACTTCTGAGTCCACACAGAACGTGGCTCTTCTCTTGCAGTTTCTGCCTCGACGTCCCTGTATCTCGTACCATGAACTCATGCGCCCTGCGGATCTCTCAGCGCACAGGTGTGTGCCCGGAGCCACCGTGTGACCTCAGCTCGGCATGCGGCTGCTGTCTCTTGGGGCTTGGGATAGGAAGCAGGAGGGGCTATGTCCTGGGGACGCTTTCTGAGAGGAAGACCAGAGTGGGACTGAGTTTGAATCTGGTTCCAAAGACACCTCCCCGAGTTTTACCTGGAAGGTAATATTCACGGAAACTCAATGCTCTATTATTTAACTGTATGAGTAATACAATGGTCACGGGTTATTTAAATTATAAACATGTTGATATATATATTTTTTAGTCCATTTTCCTTCACAGAGTAGAATAACCAGGTTCCTCTAGCAGAGCGGGGTTCGCCCAGAGGCGATTTTGCCCCCCAGGGACATCTGGCGATATTGGGAGATATCTTTTGCTGTCTCAAAGGGGAGGGGGAGGTGCTCTGGCTTCTAACGGGTATAGGCCAGAGACGCTGCTCTGCATCCTACAACGCCCAGGACGGCCAGCTGCTGTCACCTCAAAGGGTTACTCAGCACCGCATGGCGAGTGTTGAAGTTGAGAAACCTCCAGGTGCCCTTTTGAGTTTTCCCCCAGTTTAATCCGAAAAGGAAAACGTTGACCCCTCCCTGGGAACACCTGAGTGACAAGGGGAAAGCAGTTGCTGAGGAGGCAGAACCGCCACCAGACTGACTAGGAGGTCCTAAAAAATCGACTCTTTGAGGTGGCCAGCCCAGCCCCTCGCCCTGGGTCTTCTCAGCTGCACGGTGTGACTTGCGTGTCCCCCCCACTGAGATACACTGAGAACGTCCACTATGCGGAACTGTCCACCCTGCCTGTGTTCGGGGCACCGCTGTATCGCGGGCCTTCACGGAGACCCCCCACGCCATCTCCTGCTCCCTGCTTCACAGTGCAACGCAGGCCTGTGGGGGGCTCCGCCCTCCTCCCACCTCCTGTCTCTGCTCCTTCTCCCAGTCAAAGTCAACTCCGGCCAGCCCTGGACCCTCAAGCCTGCCTGCCCCTGCTCCAGGAAGGCCCCTGAGGCACTTTGGAGTACTGTAAAATTCTAGGATCAAGCCAATTAGTGCACATCATCATCATCATCATTATCCTCATCGTCATGGGTAATTTAACAGATTGTTGGTTCAATATTAATTTCTAAAAAAAAAAAAACAAATATGAAGACAGGAATAATCATCTAACACATCTGGGACCTTCTTTCTGTATAAACCTTCCAGTTAAGGCCTTGAAGGTCCCAGGCCTGAGCCCAGGGTCTCCCGTGCCGTCACGGCAGGAGGCCCTCTGAGCAGGACTGTGCCCCCAGGTCCCTGAGCCCGGGTCCTCACGGCTGAAGCATCGTGGGCACCACAACACCCCCTCTCCTTCCGGGCCCTGTGCTCCCTCGGCTCAGTGTTCTAAAGTCATTAGAATGGGCAGTGAGAAAAATGCCTTTACACAATAAGAAAAATGAGATTTATAAAAATTTACCTCTGCCATGATCACAATGATATAAAAATGAAATCATTTTATTCACGGCATTCGAATAGGAATATGGGCAAATCAAAATTGCTAATTTAATAGGATGGTGGATTCTGGGCAATTTTCTTCTTCGTTATTTGTTATTCATTATTATTTGCGAGAAATAAAAATCTAATTAAAGATGTAAAAAACCCCAACTCTTATAGGCCAGCAAGAGCACCCCAGGGAGAACTCCCTGGAGCTCACATATCCGGTCTTGTTCCCAGCACTTAAGAGGCAGAAACTTGGCCTTGGCCTCGGAAGATTTAACCCCAGAAGCCTGACGCTCCTTTCCCAGAAAGTCCCTGCTGGCTCATTTGCACGGTTCTACTATGTTTTATTTTCGCTTTTTCAAATATGAGTGAAAGCCACAAAGAGGTCACCTTAGAGAGTTACTTCACAAAAGGTCCCCTCATTCTCTTTCTACAAAAACAGGGAGCCAGAGAGCTCTTCATACTTGGGACCTCACCCTGGGAATTCTTTGGGACTGAGTGGCACTTAGCTTATAACATTCCAGCAGCTCTGGGTGTTAAAGATGACGAAGCAGCTGTGACCGGCAGGGACAGAAACCTGGAGTGTAACCAAACAAAAAGCATGTGTAGCAAAACCGGTCTTCTGCCCGCACGTGCAGCTGCCCCGCTTAGCTGGCCGAGCTAGCCCTAGTCCCATTCCTGTTTGGGAAGGACAATGACCCCCAAAGACGCGTCCCCAGCTTGCTCCCTTAGAGTGATCACGTCGGCAGAAACCAATCCCATCCAGGGAGACGTGTTTATTTTAACCTTCTGGAAGCATGCCGTTTGTAATCGGTTTTCTCATTCTGGGTTATCTAGCTGTGATTGAATCCGACTTTAAGATTCTTTACTATAGGCAATCAAACAAAACTTTGATGCCCTGAGGGGTTAGAACTTTGCTTCCTGGCAATTTGCCCTAAACATCCCCTTCCTGTTAAAAAAAAAAAGAGAGAGAGAGAGAGAGAGAGAGAAGAAAGAAAGAAAGAAAGAAAGAAAGAAAGAAAGAAAGAAAGAAAGAAAGAAATCTACCTTTTAGGTTTATTTAGGATTGACCCTGGCGACGAATTTCAAACTAACTTCTTTTTAAAGATGACGTCAGCGAACTTGAATTTCCCTTGCTCTATTTAAAGCATCACTGCACATTCTCAGATTTGATGGCCTGTAAAATGCCTTGCGTATTTCGAAAGGAGAGAGAGCTCATATTTGAATGGAAATGATCTATTTAGATTCTAAGAGTATCTAGGTTCATAATATTTATCTATTACCTTGAACACAAGCGGATTCTAATGGGGAAAGCTGGTTTTGGATTTCACAGTGACTTAATTCACAAGGAGACTGTCTCCTGTGTTTACCCATGGAAAGCACCAGAACATCATGGTAACACAACCAGCCGCTGCCTCTTTTACTTTGTGATAGTGGGAGAGTGTGTGTGTGTGTGTGTGTGTGTGAGTGTGTGTGTGTGTGTGTGTGTGTGGTAATATATACATAACGTTTACCAGTTTCGCCATTTTAGGTGTAATTCAGTGGGATTCGGTGCAGTCATGATGTGTGATCATTACCTCTATTCCTAGGACTTTTAATCGTCCCGAGCAGAAACTCTGTACCACGAGGCAACACTAGCAGCAGCCAGGTGTCAATTCCAGTAGCTCATCGACTCCCCTCATTAACCTTGGAATTATCTACACCCCATTTCAAAAACGGAGATCTGAGCTTCAAGTTCACCAAGGCACCGTCATTAGTGGAGGGTCTAGATTCGAACCCGGGCTTTAGTTTCGACCCTTTACCATTCGACCTGCCCCTCCCCAGTGCACAGGAGCTGCTGGAGAGGCTGTGACACACCTGCTTCAGCCACCGCCACCTGAGAATCACAGTCATTAGTGCTAGCAATCACGCGCCTGGAACTTGGCCGAGCACACAGCCTCTACCATGATTATCCCCATTTCGCAGGTCGAGGCACAGAGGCCCAGGTCATCTCTGTGCTGGACCGCACTGCTTACATAACCACGACCAGCAGGCACACGCTGGCGAGAACTGAGACCAGCCCATTGGCTCTGAAATACTGGTTTGGCTTATGTTTGGATTAATTACCTATCTTTACAAGGTATTATACAAATCCACTTAGCCTCTCAATGTAAAATCTCATTCTCAAGGTTTCCTCTCTCCTCCCACAGAGCCTGTCTTCAGATCCACCATCAACCAGTGAAGAACGTCACACCTCCACGATCAAAGTCCTCATGAAAGAATTTCAAGTGTCACAGCAGATGAGCAGCGGCAAACGCGCAGGGGCATAGTTACTGTGAAACTGAGCTTCCTGACCACCTCTGGGCAGTGTTTTCTGGAAGGCAGCTACTGCCTGTGTTGCAAGTGAAGTAAAATCTATTAATTTACAATTATAAATACATCATCGGCGGTCCAGGTGAGTGGGTTTATGGCCAGAAGGCATTCCCCATGTTTAGTAATATCCCATCCCATTGTTCGCCGCTGATTTTCCAAATCCTTCCCCACCTCACTTCAGAAGAATTTGAAGTTTCCCCAGTGGTTTTGCAAAGTAGGTCATTCAGAGTGTGTTTACCAAGCGCTGAGCCCAAACAGCTATGCCGAACTCAAATTCTACCCACTTACACAGCCGCGTGTGTTATGTCGAATTAGCTGTACAAATCTATAGTAAGAAGGGAGCGTAGTTTATAGAAGCTAAAGATTGTACTTAAGAACACTCATTCCAATCTCAAAAATACAGTCGCAATATATCTTTTTCTCAAGAATGTTGAAGTTTAAACAAAATGAGTTCTCAGTCATTTTTATGAACATGCTTTCGGAAATTTAAGTAGATATTTTAATATTAAGTTATATTGATGATCCTGTGGAGAAACATTTAAAATAGAAACAAACAGAAAAACACCCAGAAGAACAAAGGAAACTCACACTTCATCGATTTGAATGTTTTAAATTATAGGATAAAATCACCAACTCCTGACCCCCAGCAAAAAATGATTAAGTAGATCCAGATGTCACAGATATGATGCCAAATGTTTATATCACATCTTAAAAACAATTATTATTTAATCCTGCAAAGCTATGGAGTGATATATCAAACAGTTTAATGTACCAAGGAGAGAGAGAGAGACACACTAGCTTTACACAGAAAGGCAAACAAATGCCCACGAGCTGACTTTATGTTGACTGTCCCCGAAAGCTTGACGTTTTCAACTCACTGAGGCAGATTTCCTCAGGACCTCCTCCTTTTCCTGGCACAAAGTTTTCAGATGATAGTCTACAATTCTCAGGTGGCAAAAGAATAAGTTTTTAAGAAAGAACATACCATTGATACTAAGTTCGAGTTAGTACAGCCTCTAACCTGATTCCAAACTCTTTACCCAGCCAGACCCTCCTAAACATATGGGTCCCCAGGCCCCCGTCACTTGGGTGCCATCTGCCTGCAGCATCTGTTATCTCACTGATTGCCAGAGACAGTTTGGGTGATCCGCCTGGATTCTTGCTCTCTCGGATATTTCTGACTAACCTGTCCCTCTTCTCAGCCAAAGAGACGTAGGTGTACGTGGACAGAGGTCACGGAAACGTACCGCCCAAGCCTAAAACGAGAACAGTCACAGCCTAACAAGTACGGCTGTAGTCAGGCACACACGGGGCACGCACGAGCTGTGTGGAGCATCCACAATGGGTCGCCGGCCTGCGGAAGACGGGCCGCCATTAACACCGTCTCTCCAGCACTTTAAAGTCCAGGTTATTCTATCGTCAAGAAGTTCTTGGATTTGAATGAGTGATTTAGAATCTCCAAGGCATCTGTAATTCGCGAGACCTTATAAACAGTTGTGTTCTTTTAATATTTGAACTGTGGCAACATTGATATTTTTAACAGTCTATTTCTATAAGCACATAGATTAGCCTCCTCAGTGGGAGTCACCACTTTTGGTCACTGGAAATTGTGGAGCATCTCTGGACTTTGGACACTGAAGGAGTCGGAATGGGGAGGAGGCGAGAACACTCGTCATCTGGTCTGGGGCCGCTCATGGAATGGGGTGGGCTGCCATGCTGGCGCCTCCCCAGGGACAGCCTGCCATCCAGCCCGTCCTCCTTTGACACTGGCTGAGCAGCGTGCCGGAGCTGCCCAGGGAGGAAGAATGGACAGTCACGTCCTGTAGTCAGCAGTCCCCCGGTCAGACCCATGAGCCTAGGAGCCCACAGGCAAGACCCTCCAGGGCGCAGTGTCCAGTCTCATCTCTCAGATTGCAGGGGTGGGACAGGGGATATCCTGCACCAGGGCAGAGGCTAACCCCACGCTGGGTAGGCTGGACCCAAACGCCCGGTCCCGGCTGGGAAGTCTGCACAAGGACAGCTCCGAGAGACCGAGGGCTGAGTCTGCTCACCTTCTCGACGGGGCGATTAGTGTCCTCGGGATACCTGTCAGCACAACAGCTAGGTGACGTTTCTGGAAGAAATATATTTCTAGGCAAGTAGACTGTGAAAATATTTCTAGAATAGTTTGCTTTAGCATGCATTCTTTTCTATAACTCTTTGTAACTTTTCAGTATACGTACAGCCATCCCTTAATATTTATTTCATTGACTAGCGTTATTAAAGCAGGAGTAGCATGAAGTAGAATCAGAATTTGGTATCGGAGAAGAAACTCATGCAAGGGTTGTACACTTATCTTCCTGGACGTTGGAAATCTCTCCCACTCTATCTACCCACATGCAGGCAGACACGCCACGAATCAAGAAACAGGCATCTGAACTTGAGATATGCAAAAATAAACGTGATTCCTCACTGTTCCTTCTCGAAGAATCATCCCCAGGACACAACTGCTCTTCCCAGAGCTGGCTGCCCGGGCACCGTGGACCTTCTCACCGAGTGGCATATCGGACATGGAACGGCAGGAAGACAGAGGCCGTCATGTTGTTCGGGGAATGAAGTCTGAGACCCGTGGGACCAGGAAGATTGGCCTCAGAGCTTAGTCCCCACACCCAGGAGGGGAACTGCTCCCCTGGGTCTTTGTGGCAAAGACCTCTGTAAGTCTAGTACGGCCAGGCCTGCGTGTCTTGGGCCGGTAAACCAGTATTGGGGTCCCCATCGGTGTCGACTGGCAAACCCACACCTAAACACACTCACTTTCCATCCTCATACACGAACCACTATCTAAATCAAACCTAAACACACTCGCTTTCCATACACGAACCACTATCTAAATCAAACTGAGGAAAATCTTTTACTTCGCTGGAAGCCAAGGGTTCTGAAGCTGTTTTTAGAAATATACATATATATCTTAGCATCCAAAATCATCAACTAGAAAATGCATTTGTGACTGCCAGCAGATGGAGGCACCCTCAGCCCACCCACCTACTGATGTCGCTTCATGGGAAGACAAGCCATGTGATAGGAGCTCCAAACTGCCACCCTCAGCTGACAGGGCGCCAAAGCAGGCACGCAGTGCAAAATGGAACGTCTTTGCAAGCTACTGTCCGTCCACCGTGCCCGGTCAGGGGAAACGGAAAATGAGGGCTCAGCCCTGGACGTGTCTTCCTCTTCCATCCATCTGTCCTTTGATCGGCCAGTGGGACAGGTCACCAGAGCTCTCTGGCTCTCGGCAGCCTGGCGTAGGTGAGCTTATGAGGGCAGAGAAGGCCGGCCTGTCCTCAGCCTCCTCTCTGCTCCGACAGGGAAGATTGGTGCCATTGTCTCTAACGAACAGAGCAGAAATAATATCCAGGTAAATTGGAGACGAGCAGTGAACCCTTCGTTCAGGATAAATCATCTTAGGTGTCGGTCACATGGGGACCCTCTGGCATTCGCGCCTTCTTCTGACATGACACGTTCGAATGTGCTTTTCTTTTTCTTTAAATGTTTTTATTTCGAGATACTCGTTGATTGCAAGCAGTGGTTAGAAATAAGACGGAAAGATCCCTATACCACTTACGTGATTATTCCCAATTAGGTAACATCTCGCAAGACTGTAGCATAACATCCCAAGGAAGATACTGCCATTGATGCGATCCACCAACATGCGTTATGCTTTGAAAATCGATTTAACTCTTCGAAAAAGGAGAAAGTCCACAAAAATGCCTCAGGTTTGACAGTCTTTAGGTGATGTTTTGCGTGTTTATGAACAGACTGGTCCGTTTGGCTGAGGGAGGCACGGCAGGCACTGACTCATCGAACCACCGGTTCTTGGAAGGGAGCAAAGTTCTCTCTCACTGACAGCACTTGCTGTGGAAGAAGAGCTTCTTTGCATTTTGTTTCAGTTTGGGACTTGCAAAAATTAAGATAATAGAGTGCCCAGAGAGGTACAAACCAAGCACCAAGAAGCAGAACAGAAAGGTGAAGTTCTTGTTCTTGAAAATCTGAGAAAAGATTAAAGCAGCCATCACATACTGAGAGACGTAGAGGACCAGAAAGGACAGCATGGATAGAAGCGTGCTGGAGTAGACGCTCGTCCCCGTGTGCCCACTGACCGCCGCCATGCTCGTCATCTGCTGGGCGTGTCTCCCCAGGGAGAATATCAGGAGCAGAGCAGAAAGTAGGAAGATAAATAGTGGCAACAAGAACTCAACGACCAGAATGGCAAAGTGTAACGTGGACATTTCATTGCCTTGAGTGGTGGCATTCTGAGAGAAAAGGCTCAGCCAGAGTTTTTGGGAAAGAATCCATGTATGTTTTCTGTGGAAAACAGCAGTGAGAGACGTGTATAGCAAGGACCCGACAATCAGCCATGGCACCAACCTCGAAATCCTCAGCTTCAACCAGAAGAAGAGAGGGTGAGCGAAGGTGGCGATTTTGGCACAGTAGAACACGCTGAGCCATGTGGCCAGCCAAAGCGACAGTTCACTAAAAAACATGAACACCGTATAGGTCTCGGCAAGCGAGAAGAATTCGATGAGGGAGAGAACGACCAGACTGTTGTAGAAGATGAACATCTGGAGACAAATTCTGGAAACAGCCAGGCAGCAGAGAAGGAGATGCAGAGGCGCCATCTTTCTGGGCCTGGTCAGCTCCGTGCCGGTCACGACCACGATCACGCCGTTCGCTAAGACCCCGAAGAGAAGTTGTATCATTACAAAAAGAAGATGGGTAATGACAATAAACTCTAGCATTTTGAGAGGAAAAAAAAAAAGTCAGTTACTTTTAAAAATGAGGTTGTCGTAGATTTTAGATTTGGGGGCAGTTTGGATTATTCACGTTGTCTGTTTTTCTTCAAACGGATTAGAACCCGTGTGGGAGACAGGGCTTTACAAGAAGGCAGTGAGGCAGGAAGGGGGTGCGCCTGTGTTTATAACCCTGTTTCCTCAATCTAGTTCTGGAGCAGTCAAATAAGAAAGAGATACTCCAGCGACGATTTGCTTCTTTGCGACGGCTTTTGCATCTTCCAGGTGTACTTAGCTTTCAGTGCCATCATCACAAGCAAATGGTGGAGATGAGACACCTTCGGGGCTGGGAGAAAGGCTCCTTCATTACACAGTCGGCCGAAGTTCCCCAATCCTTCATCTCTGCTACGAATTTTTAACCGTGCCTCTAGGTGGGACTCCACGCAACATTTAAAAAAAAAAACATTTTTTTGTCACCTCTGTTATCATGATGTAGCACAATCAGCAAGGTAGGTTCATGAGCAGAGCTTCTCCGATGCGCCATGCGTGAGCAATTCAGGACCACCCAGAATTCAGAATAGCCACACAATAAAACACACGCGACAAACGGAAAGCGTCACAAATGTGTATACACGCGGGTCAAGGGGAAGGTCATGCACAGTGGAGAGGACCGCTTGGCGCTGGTCACACTGGCAGCTATCTGCAGGGGGTCTCAGGGCTCGAAACCTTCCCTGACAATTTTTTCAAGACTATGAGGACTTTATGACACGAGCCTGCTGTTCTAGGGAAAGCAACAACAAAAGGTTACACGATACCATGTGTCGCCGTGCTGTCTCACAGACCTTGCAAGATGAAATTAGCATTGATGAACACATAGACTGTGCTGGGTGTTATGCTAAACTAGGTTTTCTCAATCTCAACACTGCTGACGTTTTGGATTCGATAATTCTTTGTTGGCCGCGGGTGGCAGGGGGACCGTCCTGTGCAACGTAGGATGTCTATGAGCATCCCCAGTGTCTACGCAGCAGGTCCACCCTTCTGTCAAGGTGTGGCACCCGAACATGTTCCCAGACACTGCCAAACGTCCCTGAGTGGCAAGATCACCCCCAGTTGAGTACCACTGTCCCAAACACTGGGGGGACCGTGGTGGATAGGAACCAGTTGCTATCCTCAAGGCACTCAAGGACTGAAGGCAGAAGAAGCCACGTGTATACAGTGTGACATAAAACTAAATTAGTTATTTGGACAATAACCACCAGAGCACAAAGTGCGGGAACCAATAACGATGAGAACGATTTCTTGAAAGTGTGGGGAACTGAAGCTTTTCCAGTGAAGCTCTTGATCACAGTGTCCGCAGCAGACCCCGTAATGAGGGATGTGTCCTTAGGGATGCGTGGTACTTTGTCCAAAGGTGTCATAAAGGATACTTAAGACAAATCTCACTTTTAGAAAACTGGAAGGGAAATCATATGAAAACATTAGTGGAAGTTACTTCGTCGGTCTTCTCTGAATAGGTAATGTCTGTGCAAGGTAGGACTCCTTTGTCCTTGTCATCATGACCGTCTTCAAGGAGGCCTCGGGGGAATAGCTCGTGGGTGGATTCTATCAAAACAGATCCGGAGCTAAGTGTGCCAGCAGGATAAACCTTGTTCTTCTCCCTCAGGTGGAAAGAAAGAGGGTTCTAAAAAACTTCAATTTTACCTTCCGCAGCCAGAAGGGGAAAAACAGAAGGGCGTCCGCCTATGAAATAACGAATCTAAGAACTCTCGCAGGAGCAGGAACTGCCACTTCCTCGGTTTCTCAATCAAGCCTCTGCCGCTGAGCCTGTCACTCTGCTGGCAAACGCTGGTTACCAGCCCGCGTCCCGTGAGACTCGGCTCTGCTCGGCCGTTCCTGGGCTTTCTTCCCTCCCCAGCGCCCGTTCGTTCTTTTGGTGTTTGGCATGTGGTGCATTTATTAAATAGAACCGAACTCTATTATAGAAGGGTTTTCATAACCAAGGAAAAAAGGAATGACTCTTAGAAAGTCACTTTGAAAGAAGGCTTTTGCTTCCCGACTCTCTATTCCCAGAGACTTCGCGTCCTCAGATCAGCATCCAGCTCTCTCCTGTTGATCCGATGTTGCCATGACATTTATTGAGCCCTTTGGCATGGTCTGGGCACTTCGATATTGAAAAAAAAAAATTAATGGTAACGCTAAGGTAGAAAAGTGGGGTGGCGGGGGAAGGATTCTATTCCGAGTCTAGAATAGCGACGTCGGATCTGACAGCAAAGGAGCAGAGATGACGCATAGGACACCGAAGACTTACGGGAAATAACTGTGCCCGATTCTATTTATTAACATGCTGTTTGTCTTTTCGATTCAAGCATCTTGAGGGAATATTTGGTTCTCAGATATTCTTTTCTAACTTTTGTTCAAACTGGCTCGGGGAGCAGAGGCAGTTCTTCATAGAGAACTTTACTTTATGAAGAACTGTCCTTCTGATGCAGAAATCCCACGGAGTAAAACATAAAAATTCATGAGGCTTAAGCTACATTTTTTTCATTCAATAATTTCCATCACCAGTCTCTTCAGTGAACACAAAGGCTGCTCGAGGCACACCATTCCTGGACCAGGGCCACCGACTCGCCCGAGACTTGTATTTCTTACACCAAAGGATGGCGGGATAAGAGCTGTCAGTCCACAGGAGCACAGCACTTGTATGGCCGCTAAACTAATGTCCCATTCAGGCTGATGTGAAGACCTCCGGGGTCGCGTTGTCCAGCTTCGCCCTCACACTCCACCACCTCGATCAAAACAACCAAGGCCATCGGTCACGCCGCGCTCAGCGAGCGAGCTAAATCTTTCAGTGAGCAAAGCAGCAAACCAGAGAAACGTGGTCCTAGACATAGAGTCCCTTTCTGTCTCTTCAGCAATTGGATTTAGTGAGGAAGATGCATCAGAGAATTTCTGGCTCTGAGATGACAAACGTACATGTCTGGCCTCACCTGTCAGTCATCAGCTCGGAACGGTGACAGTTTTTACACAGACAAATGGCTTGGAACAGATGGAACAAGTCCCAAGGCGGAGAAATTCACATGATGGTTACCCCGTATTACCCTGATTACATCCGCTCGCTCACACTCATCACTAATGAACCATCATTAAAAGAGACAATACTAAATATTCTCGAGGTAACTGACAGGCGGAAGGAGTTGGTCATTTGCATTCAGAGCATTCAGCCTCTCAAAAGAAAGTGCGATTTGTTCACAGGCAGTTAGACAACTGGCAGGCTTTCCACCAGGTAGAGTGCGATAATGACCATCTTCTCGCTTTCCAGCGGTACATGGACTTTTACTTTGGGATTAGAGGCATCGTGAAAGTGAGCGATGGTTTTACTACCTTTCCCCAGAGAGTCTTTTCACTTCATTATCAAGGGGACAGTTCTTGCTTTCAGGAACATGCACGAGCATTAATATTATTGTATATTTAATAATATCATTCAAATAAGAAAGAATAGACCCTGAGCTAACCAACGCAGACACCCTTGCTAAATCTTCCTTGTAGCATAGCTCAGCCCCCGTTAAAGGCTGTGTGGAATGTATTCTATGTAAAATTCACAACATTTTGGTTAAAAAGCTCCAGACTCTTTCAGACTAATGGCTTTTTACATCCATTCATTTGCTTCTCTCCAGTTGACTATGCGGTTGATCTGAATTGAAATTTTTGTCTTTAATTTTCGGGTCACCCCCCCCTCCCCAACACACACATTTATCCCTTCTCTTCCTTTTTTTTTTTAATATCTTGGTAATATATTTCTGTGCTTTTCTTCACTCTTCTCAATAGTCTGAAATGCATTTGCATTGCAGCAAATAGAATAATGGAGCAATGTAATATGCTGAGTTTAAGTCTGACACGTAAAGAACTCCAAGTGCTTTATAAGCAAGAGTCCTGTGTTAGTTACAATGAGACAAGGAAGGCGAAGATGCTGCACTGGTATCTCACGGCCACTCTCTAGTTCCCATGATTCTGTCTTCAGCTCTAACCTGAGTGATGGGATTTCAAGTTCTTTCTCCCTCCCTCCCAGACTCTTCCTTCTCTCCCTACATTTATTCCTACCTCACTTTTCCCTCCTCCCTTCCCTCCATCCCTTTTCCCTCCTTCCCTCCATACTTCATACTTCAACTAATATTTATAGTGTGGACTATGGACTAGGCACTACTCTAAGCGTGGAGCACGCAGTAATGAACAAGACAATCTCTGCCATATTGGGAATTACATTTTAGCGGGTGAAGATGAGAATTAAACATGAAGCACACACTTCCAGGTAACGTAGAGCCGGGTGCTATTTTGCAGAGTGTGGTGTGGGGAGGCGGGGTTCTCCGGAGAGGAGGTGACGATTGAAGACAGAACCGGATGAAAACAAATCGTCTCTGGAGGTCTAGGGGATGAATGAGTAGAGAGGGCGGAAGTTAGCAATGACCCGCAAATCAAAAAATAAATAAATAAAGCTTGAAGTACTTCAGAAGAACACAGGACCAACTCTGAGGAGGCAGGGGCGGCACTAGCAAGGTGCAGAATGAGAAGACAGCGGAGCAGAAGGCCAGGTGCGATGTGGCCAGATCGTGGGGGCAGGGGGAGCTTGCTCTGGGGAACAGATTTGGGGACCAGGAAGGGGCGAGAGTGGAAGCGGAAAGACCGCCTGGAAGGCTGCTGAAGATGTCATTGGCTTGCATCAGATTGCTGGTAGCAGGTGGAGGAAAGTATTTGGGTTTGGAACATATTATGAAGGTAGAACCAAGCGCGATTGTAGGTGGCTTTGATGGGGGGGGGTGAAGGAACAAGACAAAGCAGAAATTACCCTGGAGTCAGCGGCATGACGCAGTGTGAGTAATGGTGCCATTTCTCGGGAGTGGGAGGTCGGAGGAACGTTCAAATGCGGATCTCTGCTGTGGACACGCCGGTCTGGGATGCCTGCTCCCCGTGGGGATGCTGTTAAGCAGGGAGTGATAAGTCTGGAGTTTGGGGAGCCACCGGGGGTGGAAATATGCATTTGAAATCTACTTGCATATAGATGATATTTAAAGCCACGAGACTGGATAGCAAAGAGATTGCCAACTGGAGTGTCTGAGCACTACAAATAAGAAGCCGAGTATTTTGTGCATTCGCATCGTCTGATTGTCCCATCCGATGCCACCTCTTTGTGGAAGGGAGCCTGGTAAGAGCAGAGTACGTGAGTGGGCACTTGCATCCCCGAAGCCAACCCTACTCGTCACAGTAGCCTAATCTCTTTAATATGGCTAGTTCTATTTGCTGTTCCATTTAGAAATTTTGCGCCTTTATTCATAAGGCGGATTGGTTTGCATATTTTTCCGGTGCTCTATTTGATCAATTTGATTATCCATGTTATGCTGGATTTATCAAAAGATTGTTAAGCTTTTCTTATTTCCTATGCACCGGAACAGTTGAAATAGAATGGGAATTAACTGTTTCTTGGGAAATGGAAAGAATTCACGGTGAAAAAATCTGAGGCCAGAGGTATCTATGAAGGGGCAGGACGCTCTCCGCTTATTTAGTGCTCGAAACGCTGCACGAATGACAGACATGGTCTCGATCCGCCCTGTTGACAGCTCTGTGAATCGTGACTGTCTCCACCTTAGCGATTATTAAGTTGGGGTGCACAGCGGATTGGGAACCGCCCTCAGTCGCACAGGTAAAAGGTAGCGTTTCCAAGATGTGAACCACAATGTGACTTTAATTCCCATCTGTGACCTTAACCGCTCGGTGTTAAGACTCACCGCGGCAGCCGAGATTCCTTCCGAAGCTGTGGGCGTGAAAGCTGGGGAACCGCATGCTCTTCCTGCTCTTCACCCCGCCTTGATCTGGAGGATCCCCCTCTTTCCACCCTTGTGTGCGTGTCTTGTCTGGGACGGTCCCCATCTCCGAATCCAGGGATCGGCATGTGACTCAGGTGTGACAATGAACTATCCATGAGGAGATTCATTTAGGGATGAGCGTTAGGCCCAGACTTGTCAAGTTAGAATGAACCTGAGAACTTTTGCCTGAGTGGAGTGGGCAAAATGTCCCTCTCTGTCAAAGATGCTGGCAGCCATCTTGCCCTCAGGAGGGACCCGCTTAAGAAAGGATTCTATGCAGGGGACAGAAGGGCCTAGAAAAAGAGGACCCCAGTGCTCAGAACACCTCCGGCCCAGAGCCAGGCCTCACTGTCAGCCTTGACATTTAAATGAACCCATAAATTCCTACTTTTCGCCAAAGGGAGCTTGAGGTGGGTTTCTGCCGCGCTGGGTGTACTATGACATAGTAGCTGTGGGCTACACAGAAAGCACTTTCACAGTTAGGCATTGTGTCCCGGGAAGCGATTTGCCCAAAGCCAGTCATCTAGCCACAGACCTTGAGCTGGAACATGTGATCTGTAATTAGAGTGCTCTAGTCACTAAACTCATATTTGTAGAAGTTTTTATTTAAAAAAAAAAAAAAAAATTTCATCTTCCAGGGTCTCCTCTCAACATCGAATTATTCCCTTCCCATCACATTCTCACTCTGACGGCTCGAATTGTTATTCCGCTGGCAGAGTCTCCAGAACATAAGGTTGCCATATGGGCATCCGGGGTCTCACTCGTTCCCGACAGCACAGCACACCCCGGCATGGCTCTCCCACCGGCTGTGCTTCGTCCAGAGGACACACAGATTTTAACATGCATCCGCACACACGTTGGCTGCAATACGTGATCTTGAAACCCACGGTGCCAGTTCTGCACTGGTTCAGTCTTGAATGGTTCTCTTTTATATATATATATATATTACATGATAATACAGAAGCTTCATTTTATGAAATATTATCCTTTCTCAATTATCCACCAATCACGTTGTCTTGTTATGGTTAAATAGATACTATCTATTTTAAAAATCTATTCTTTCTGTCTGGCACAAAACGTAATTCAGAAAATCAGAGATTCTATTGTAGCAGAAAAGGGTTGGCTAACATTAATGACTGAACAATCAGGAGAAGGTTTTTCTGGGGTTAGTCGACCCCTTTTTTCCCTAGTTATGATTAACACGGTGATTTACAAAACTTACTTCCTCCTAAAAATTCACACGATCGTGAAATGAGCAATTCTGTCTATAAAAACAGGATGAGATCAAATGTATTCCAAAAGTAACGGTTGTCAGATATATTCAAAGTGCGTCACGCTTTTATCTCAAACAGAGAAAGTCGATATGGCCGCGGAAACACAGTGGTGGGGGGGTGAGGGGAGGGGGCGGGGAGAGACCAGCTCTGTGTTCGAGAAAAAACATGGTCTCGGTTCCATGGGCTCCCAGTTAACGCGGCTCTGCTCTCCCGTGCCGACCCGGATGCCAGGAGCAGACATTTAGGCCTCGTTTCAGTTTTCAACCACTTTTAAAAGTGATTTATGAAACCTATTTTGGTGCCTTTTTTTCCCCCCAAATGACCTATCAGACTTACAACATCGTCGATCTGCACAGTTCTTGCGTCATTTCAGGTGGGCTGAAGTTTGACGGGAAGAGGCCAAAACCACACCCCCTGTGAGGGCAGGTGAAGTTCTCAGTGCACTGAGCCCTGGGGGACAGGAGATGGTTACCTAGCAGAAGCAGAAGCCACCTATGTCAGCTAGATTTCCGCCGGCGCCACACCCGCTACTCCTGCGGGCACAGCAGCGAGGAACGACCCGCCCTTCGCAAGGCCAGGTCTTGCCAAAATGAAAACCTCAGTTTTGTGTGGTGCCTCTGCCCTTTTTATGCTGGGGCTTGCATCGTCACTTAGGAAGAATCTACGCTGACAATCTCTGCCCAGTGACATCCAGCAAACATCTGGATCTCACACAAAATTTAGCCCCAGCGAGGCCATTGGCTCGCGTAGCAGCATCGGCACCAGCCACCCTCAATGCATCTTCTCCAGCTCTCTCATCTGAAGGCCCCTTCTCCATCCTCCCACTCACGACTCTGATTTAAAACTCCTTTATCTTGTGATTCTGATAGTGAGTTTGTTGTTCTTGAAAGAGATGAAGAAATACATGCTTCGTTCTGAGGGTTCTCATCCAAAATGGGCCTGACCAAAGCCATGTAAAAGCAATTTTACAGTTAAAAGCGGTCTTCAAGGTCCACTCCTTCATCGAGCAGAGGTACCATGCGTCTTGTACACCGGAACCTATGGCACTGTACTGGTTTATTCGTCCATTGAACAGAGGTTTATTGGGCGACTGCTATGCTGTGCATTTACTCCTGTGCATCACTAGCCGTGGGTGGAAGCCACAGAATGGTTAAGAAAGCTCATATATCTACTCGAAGAACTGTTGACAACTGCCTTTGGAATAAGTCATCCGCCAGCCACTACATTATTTTGCAGATAATGTTATACAGAGAAGTATAAAAGGAAGTGTTGGAAGTATTTGCAAAATACCTGTGCAGAAGCGCGCTGACTCCGATTTGACGACCTCAGTGGAGTATCTCACAGAGGCCTTAGCTACATCTCATCTTTCCAAAAATACTCCTGGGTGGTGGCTTCTCTGTCACCTCTCTCGAATGTAACTTTATTAGCTTCTATTTTCCCAGTTTCCTATAATTCGATCAAAAGTCAGCAGTAACATGTCCTGGGGCAACCTCTATCCCAAATGCAGATTTTTCATGAAACACAAGTATGCACGTGAACGTTCCAGCGAGCTGTCCCACGCCATGCAAACGCGTGCTGATGTGGAGCCACATTTACACTTGCTTTGCATTTGTCATTTGAGAGGTCAAAACATGCAAAGTGCACCCACTCCCGTCAATGCCTTCAAGAAAAAGAAGATTTCATTAAAGTTAGATTCATTACCAACAGCACAGCGAATATTCCTCATTTTGGAGGAAAGGCTGTATTTTAAAAAGAACAGGCATTTATTTCTTATCTATAAGTGAGAATACTTAACAAATGTGCCCATTTTAAACCAGGCATCATGGCCTGCTCATAAATATGAAATTAAAAAGCAATCTTAATTATAAGCAGTTTACAGATCAAATGGAGATACTTATACAGTCTGCAATTGGTCCTGGAAATATTTATATGAAAAATAAAATTAGTAATAGAAGAATAAAAGACAGTGATTTCCAAGAAGGAGTTTTAGAGATAGTCGATTCTTCCCTGAGATATACAAATAAAGAGCACAGATGCAGGAAAATTTGTGTTTTATAAGATGACAGAAAAAAAATCTGCTCTAACATAGCTTAAGAAGTATAATCTTATATACATGTTGGACTCGTTTATGGCTGCCTTCACAAAAGGAAACTTTTTTCCAAATTAAAACAAGTGGGGAATTTTGCTCAATCGGCATCTGTGTTTGCGCCTGAAAACACCGAGCAAGAAACAACGGAGGAAAAAGCAAGATGGAGACCACATGTGTGCACTGCCTTCTCCATGCCCTGCTGGCCGCGAAGGGTGGACGGATCCACACTGCCACTTCCGCAGCTTTGCTGGGCCCTCTGCTTCGCTCCAGATCCATGACACTGGTGATAACTCAACTTCATGCCTAGGGTTTTGCTCTGGGTTTCGCTGGGGACAGTGTCCCAAACACCAGGAGGACCCTGTGATGTACATGGGTTGCCAACTGTGAGGCCTGAGGATACTCACACACAGAAGGCTATTCCACGGCCACAAGATTTACGCCCTCTCCTAATTCAGATCGAATGTCACCTCATCGAAAAAGCCTTATCTGATTACGCCACCTTCCACCTCCGTCACTTTTTAACCCCTTCCCCTGCTTCTCCTTCTTTCTTTTTTGCTAACTCATCACAATCAGGCATACCAATTCTTACTCTCTGTTTCTCTTCCTAGAACCTAAAATTCCATCATGAAGAAGACAATTTTTGTTCATTGCTGTATCTTCAGCAACTAGGTGGTTCTTTGTACACGGTAGGTACTCAGAAATCTTTGTTGAACAAATGCCTAATTAAATGCTTAAAATAAAAATTTATCTGTCCACCAATGACATAGGGAAAGGTCCACTAGAAAGTGCAGACTGGCTGGGAAATAATTCCTATAATGGCTATTGTTTTGAACAGTTAGAAATATCAAGACTTCTGTGTGCCCCTGACAGACTCGGAGTATGAGCAGCTTCAAGAGCTGTGGGCTGTGCTTCCGAGAAACCCGAATGGAAAAATCAAGCATCCTTCATCATCAGACCCTGACAGACTGACGTTCTCGAGATCGGCTTTACGGCCTGAGGGAGGGACAGTGTGACCGGTTTCATGTATGTATCACCGAACTGATCTTCAATGTAGCTGTGAAATTTAATTAACACAAACCTGTACAGTGACTTCTGTTTTAAATAATGGGATCAGCACTTATTCAACTAGGGCCTGGTATGGAGGAAGATAAGGACTTGGGTTGAAGAAGGACAGCCAAACTAGGAAAAATAGGCAGAAATGAAAGAATTTCCAGCGGAAAAATGTGAAATAATTCAATAGCATGAGTGTTACTTAAAATGGCCCAATATGAGAAATTCAGATCTGACAAACAAGATAAACTGGTAAGTGGTTCACATTCGTGAAGATTTTTCATGTTAATGCAGGCAAATTTAACAGAGAAATCTGTAACATTCAAAAGGCTTCACTTTTAAAAGATTATAAACTAAACCCAAAGTTTTATGAATACATGTATACTATTAATACAGGTGAATGTATAGCTTATTCATTTGAGTGAGTGCAGCTCCAGCTGTGTGTAAATACAGGTCTTTCTAGTGAGGGCTTGAGAATAAAGAATATCCCAGAGGCTGGAAGTCAATGCATGACTCACTGAGGCTGGGACTGGGGCTCAGAAGCCCTCTCAGGCCCCTCCGGCCGCTCACACTGTGCCAGAGCATCTAGCAGAGGAAAGCTGTCTAAAACTTGGCCATGAGCTCCTAGCTGCTGGATTCCCATGTTCCCATTGGAACCAGTGGTGCTACCTAACTTTCTACACGATCCTGTCTATGAACTTGACAAGCCCTTAGTAATGACTATCACCCTAACAGTCACTCTCCCACCGAATGTCAGGAGGAAGTTTAGAAGTCTGCTGCTGAAGCAATCTATCTTCAGATCAAAATGTGAATTAACTGAAATAACTATGTGCATATCCACATGACTATATGCTATCATGTTAAGGTGATAGCACTCAAGATGTAGACATATCTCTGCTCCCCATTAGAAATATCTTTCCCATGGGATTCTGACTGTTAAGAATACCACTGATTTTATTCCCAGCACGACATTAACCAAATATGCCTTTCTAGTGGGACTCGACCTCAGCAGAGGCCCCCACTTCCTCCTGAATACATAGCCGGACTCCATTTCCCAGTGTTCCTGACATTAGGTGTGTCCCAGTGACAGAGTTCTGGCCAGTGGAATATGACCAGGACAGATGTGCTTGCTTCGCTCTGAGGCCTGGTCGATAAGAAATACCCAAGCACTATCCTCCCCCTCTTTCTCTTCTTCTGGAAGAACAGAGCTCACCCTAGGGACCTAGAGGAGGGTGAGGTCACGAGGTAGAAGGCCATGGTTCCCTGAGTGATTGTATCGAGCACACACGTCACACCTGCCTGCCCTGGCCAAACCCACAGTGGATTGAAATATGAGTGAGAAATAAATGCTTGTTGCATTGAGCCAGCCAAATTTGGAATTGTCTGTTTCACCGTTACCATGCCTTGACTAATATAATGACACATAATGGTTTTTCAAAATCTGAATTTCTAGGAAATTTTTTGTTTCATTTACTTTTTTTAAAAAAAAGGAGACTCACTAAAGAAAAAAGAGAAAGGAAACAAATAAACAAACTCAGGGGTGAAAGAGAAGTTACGAGAGACACTGCAGAAATAGAAAAGATCATATCAGAATACTATGAAAAAGTATATAACACCAAATTTAATAACCGAGAAGAAATGGACGAGTACTTAAAAAGATACAACCTTCCTAGACTGAATAAAAAAAAAAACTGGAAAATCTAAATAGACCTATCAGCGGTGTGGAAATTGAAACAATTATCAAAACCTACCAAAAAGTAAAAGTCCAGGACCACATGGCTTCACTAGTGAATTCTACCAAACATTCAAAGAAGATTTAATATA
>NW_006438869.1:580872-617918 GCF_000325575.1 Pteropus alecto
CACACACAATGCAATATATACACGCCTTATTTTTTAATTGTACACTTGAAACTTACTGGATTTCATTAACCAATGTCACCATAAAAATGTATTTTAATTGTGCTAAAATATATATAACATAAAAGTCGTCATATTTACCATTTGTAAGGAATAGTTCAGAAGCATTAAGTACATTCGCACTGCTGTGCACCCATCACCACCAGCCACGTCTAGGACGTTTTTCATCTTTCAAAACTGAAACTCTGTCCTCATGAAACAGCAACTCCCCCGCCCCCTCCTCCAGCCTCTGGCGACTGCCATTCTATTTCCTGTCTCCATGGATGTGACTCCTAAGTCTCCAAGTCCCCTGTGTGAGTGGAATCATGCAGTACTTGTCCTTTTGTGACTGACTTATCTCACTTAGCATAGTGTCTTCCTGTGCCCCAGGTCGCATTTGTCAGCATTTTCTGCCTTTCTGAGGCTCGGCGATCTTCCGCTGTGTGTATCGACCACATTTCGTTCAGCCATTCATCCATCAGGGGCTCTTGGGTTGCTTCCACCGTTTTGCTCTTGTGAATAATGCTGCTATAGACACGGGTGTGCAGATATCTGTTCCTGTCCCTGCTTTCAATACTTCTGGGTACATACCCAGAAGTGAAATCGATGGGTCACGTGGTAGTTCTACTCATTCCGAGGAATGGTCATACTGTTTTTCGCAGCAGCTGCACCATTTTCCACCCGCCAAAGGTTCTCATTTCCCCACAGCCTGACCAGCTCTCATTATTTTCTGTTCGAACTTCCTAGGATCTTAACCTCCAGCACAAGGCAAGAAACCATATGATAGCGCATCAATTACTGTCTTAAATTTTAAACGATATCTTTGAAAATTAGTCTCAAACTAAGAACGATTCCCAAACGTTTCGAGTCCACTTTTCGTTCTTGATGCTAGCTAGCCACGACCACCCTCTCTCCTCCAGCCCGGCTTTGTGGTCATGTGGTGATTTCTGAGCTCGAAGGCACAGCTGCAGTCGGCTTTGTGGTTAGCAAACGATCTGTAACGAACACCCTCCACTGGTGGGTGCTTTTGCCACACTGAGGGGAGGTCTGAGTCTGACAGCTCAGCTAGGCCGTGTTGGTGGCAAGCTTTGAGAGCACTGTCACCCTATTTGAAGCAGATTAATAAGAAATGTAAGTTCTCTTCCAAAAATAGATCCCGGGAAGCTGAGAACTTTTAAAATTACTTTCCATAGGAATTTCCATGATGCCTGAAGCTCTAATTAAAAGAACTCCTGAACTTCAGCTTGGTATAGAATTAAAAACAAAACAAAAAACCTTCTTGCATTTGCCGTGTAAGAAAAAACTAATGAGTTTTTTTTCTTTTTTTTTGTTAAATAAGATTTTGGGCTGTTATTCTCTTGGGTAAATTTTACAGAAGGCTGAAACCACCTCAGTTTTATTCTCTATCCCCCTATTATTCTTTGACTTACGAAAATCAAATTTTTAGGAAAATAATCCTGAACAAGCAAGATTAAAAGCACAAGAATAGCCAGAAACCTTGTGGGATAATAAGAGTAAAGAGGAAAGACGTTCACTATCAGATATTGAAATATATTATGAAGCAATGATGACTAAAACTGAGTGATATTGGCCTCAAAAAAAAGGGGGGGAATAAATGGATAGTTCAGAAAAAGAAAATGTGTATCAAATCATTTTAGTATTTAAAGCAATGGAGAGATTATAGAGGATTTGATGAATACTGTTAAGATAAATGGTTAACCTCGCCCCCCCTTTCCCCCCACACACACCCACAGGAAGAGATAAAGCTAGATTCCCATTGTCTCGGAATGTACATAGAAATTAATTAAAGATGAAACAAACATTTTTAGATATAAAAAAAAGTAAAATACACTGAAAACTTGGATAGATCAATAGACAAGGGATAAGAATACACAGTTCACAAGGGAAAAAAAATATATGACCAATAAGCATTTAAAACATTCGACTTGTCCAGAAACCAAGGAAATACAAATTAAAACAACCGCGTGCCTCATCTTGTCCTCGCCCTGCTTCCTCCTGCCAGTGGGATTTCCATTCCTTCTCCAGGACCACCGTTCCCCAACTCGATGTCAGGGTACCTCCTACTGATTCTCAGACCTCGAGTTGGATGCTGCTTCTGTGGCGGGTTCTGAGGATCCAGCTCAGGTTAGGAACCCGCTGAGCGGCTCACAGGTGGGCAAATCCTGCTGGTCTGCGACCCACCGGTGAGTCACACTGCGGACACTAAGCCTTGACATAAAGTGACTTTCTGGAATTAAATCTAATAAACAATCAATCATGGATGAGTTACCTGTAAATCAAATTAATTGACCCTGAATGACTTCCTATTGATATGGAAGGAACTGGTGGCAGAGTTGGCTGATAATCCAATTTAAAAACTGTTACTTATTCAGCTGTATCGCAGCACGTATGTATCAGTATGATCTCACGACAGAACTGCTGGGAGTCCAGACGAACAATGGAAAGCCGAGGAGTACCACGGACTGCAAAGCCCGCGCGTAACCCCACAGACGGACTTCTCATCGCTGGAGCCTCGTTTTCAGAAGTCACGAAGACACACTGTGCATACAGCACCCCACAAAAGCCTCGCTTTCCCTTTGCTCTCCAGCCTACAGCTGCTTTTCCTGCAGAGGTTGCCTTGGATACAAGTATCCTCCTGCCTACAAAGTCCATCTCCTGTGGCAAATTAGCAAATCGGCATTCAGATTTAATAAATCTGTCTGTTATTAATTTCCTGCATGGCTCGAACCTCCAGAGTTTGATAACCTCTACGAAAAATGATAAAACCAGTCCCTGGGCTCTCAAAATGGACAATCAAATCCAGACCCATGCTGACTCCAGGGGAGCACGGGGACCCCTGAACTCCTGCCCCAGCGGAAGGGGAGCATCAGTATCCCTTTTGCTAAAGATGCTGGGGCTGCGGTGAGTGAGGCTGGGTTCAGAAAGGCTGCCTCATAACTACGACCTGCACTCAAGACCCAGACCGGCAGCCCGCCTGGTAAAAATGGTGCCACATTCGATAGTAAGTCTCAGGCTTATCTCGCTCCGCGTAGAACAGTTGCCCAGCACAGTGGCATGGAGCAGTCTCAGCCTGCGGTCTAGCACCTGTACGAGCACGCCGCAGAGCTACCAGGCTGGCGGCCAGTGCACAGACTGCCATGACATCACGTGGCTCCTCAACCGGGTCTCTCTGACATATGAGAAATCAGGGAGTGGGGACACACCTAGTGGTGGTCCCACAGCCGTGAGAAGGAAACACATGACTTGAGCCCTTTTGTCAGGCCGTCAGGGGTCAGGCCCAACAGAAGATCTTCGGTTTATTACTGGGCTCCCTTCCACATCCCCCTGCCTCAGAAGGGGACCCAAACCACAGCCCTGAAGAATTCTTTTGCTGGTACACTCTCCAGTCACCAAAGCGGATTGTGACCGCAGAGAACGTCTCCGGGTCAGGACGGTCCCCACAAAGAGGCAGGAAAGGAGGTTGTGGGGGGTGCTCCAGGTAGTCTCACTCTGCAGTGAACGGACTCAAACCTCAAGACTCAGATTCGCCCTAAGCCCCGAATCCACCAGCGAGGCTGTCCAGGCTGGGTCGCGAAAGCACCAAGCATCCTTCTATGCAGGACTTCCTAAAATAGGAGGTAGTTAAAAATACTTTTTGAGAATAAATAACAGGTGATATGGAAAAGACCATCACTCAACAATGTTTCAAAAGGACAAAAAAACTAAGGCCTTAACGTGAACTTCATCCTTCCTTACACGGAACATGTTTCAGCAGTCACCGACATACCTAGATTTCCTAAAGCGTTCCTTCCCTGAGCCCACGGCCAGGCTGCCCAACCTGGGAAGTGTGACCCAACAGTCACAAGGTCCTCAAACTCTCGCCTCTGATCATCCCATGCCTCCTGTGGGCTGAGGACAATGGCTCCTTGAGATGCCCATATTCCGATCACTGGAATCTGTGAAAATAACACCTTATGTGGCAAAAGGGACTTTATAGATGTGATTAAGGTTTATATACCTTGAGATAGGAAAACTACTCGAATTATCTGAGTGGGCCCAAACTAATTAATAAATTCTTAAACTTGGAAGAGGAGGGAAAAGAATAATCGAGAGGTAGGGACACGGCGCAAGGACCTGGGAAATGCTTTTACACAGGAAGGGAGCCTCCCAGCGGATGGTCAGCCAGGAGATGGGGACCTCAGCCATACACCCCCTAGGGACTGAACTGTGCCAAAACCTGAAGGAGCAAGGGAATGGTTCTCCCCAACGGCCTCCAGAAAACAACCTGCTGACTACCAGATTGTAGCCCAGTGAGACCCACGCTGGACTTCTGACCTCCAGAACTGAAAGATAATAAACGTATGTAGTTTTAACCCATTTAGTTTGTGGTCATTACTTATGGCAGCCACGAAAACTAATACATGGTTTTCATGCGAGTTTCTTTTTTAATTAAAACCTTTCTATTTTAACCAACCCTATTCTGTCTAGCAGAGACTCTAATCAGCCTGAACTCTGTTCCTTCTTGTAAAGCAACCCTCTTCTTCAGATGAAATGATTTAGAAAGTTCTTTATACCTTTTTATACTGCACTTTCTACATTATAAGCCTCGGTGGATTTCCAGGCTGCATTTTAGCTCAAATGATTCCGGCTTGACTAATCATAGCAGTGTCAGAAGTGATGTAATCCTAAACTCAAAAAAAAAAGAGTGGATGCTATCTTTTCAGACCTGAAGGTGGTCTCAATCACGTCTGGCAATGACTGCATAGTACGTTCTGGAATGCCTCGGGACGAAGAGGGAGGGACGAAGATACTGATCTTCTAACCTCCCAATCTGGTTTTAATATCATTTGTCTACAGAAGAATCAGCTATTAGCGAATGATTTCCTCAAGCCCATTTTTTAAGGCCGCTTTAATCTAGCCATCTGCCAACAACATCTTGATAGAAATGAAGGACATTTCAGTGAACATCTGAATTTCTTTGTTTATCAAATGAAAACTGGAACCCATTCTTGACCCGGTCTGCTGATAGAAATTCATTTGATATATAATCAGTGTGCGTAGGTGAATGCATACAGTCACGTGCCACACAACATTTCGGTTGGTGACAGACCACATATACGATGGTGGTATACCATGAGCCTCAGGTGTGTAAGAGGCTACACTACTGGGTTCGTGTAAGCACACTCCATGGTGTTTGCACAACGAAATTGTCTAATGACGCAAGTTTCAGAACATAACCCTGTTGTTAAGCAGAGATAAAATATATACACAGATTTATATTACACACGCACGACTATAAATGCAGGCGTTGATACCTGTGTGTGGGTGTAATATATACTCAGACTTTTATTAAATACACGTGCACAACTACACACACATAATGTGTGTTCATCAAGATAAGCAAGTTTATGCTGCATCTATCGCCACCTACAAACCATACAAACTTAGTAGCTCAAAATAACAAAACTTTATGCACTCACAGTTCTGTGGGTCAGCAGCTTTGGGACAGGGCTCAGCTGGCATTTCTATGAGTTTGGCCCAGGTCACTCAGGTAGTACAGTCATACCTGACTGAACAGTCCAGGGCGTTCCCACCTGCCTGCAGGTACATGCTGGCTGCCAGCCAGGTCTCTCTCTGCACATGGTCTCTCCCCATGGTCACCGACTCCACAAGGTGGACTCGAGGCTGCAGGACGGCTGAGCAGAAGTTGCGAGGCCCCTGGAGGCCTCTGCTGGGCACTTCCCCAGTGCCACTTCTCAGCTCTCTCAGTCTCTTCGTCTAAGCAAGTCACGAGTTCAGCCCAGTTTCAAGGGGTGGAGAAAGAAAATCTGCCCCTTGGTGAGAAGAGCAGCCAGTCACATTGCATAAGTGATGGAGGATTTTACAGCCATTTTCATAATCTGTCACAAGCCCTGAATCTCAGAGGTTTATTTTTACTCATGCTGCTTGTCCATCCCAGTCTGCTAGGGGCTGTGCTCAGTCAGGAATGTGGGATGATGGATTTCTTCATACTGTGTTGGTTATTATAGCTGAGGGAAAGATATCAATGAACTGTCTTGCAGGCAATTAACTACTCTGTCCAGGAGTGACATATGTCACTCCCAACCAGTTCACTGTCCAAAGTAAGTCATATGATCATACCTGACTTCAGGGGAGAGGGAGGTGAAGTCTTTTCATGTGCCCAGAAAGAAGGGAGCTCAAACGTGAGCAAACGGATTTGCTAATTAATGGCACAATGTATATACACACACATGTACATGCACATATGCATACACGCACGCACAGCCCATCAATCTATTAGTTTGACAGTTAAGAAAGAAGAACACCACAATTGGTGGGTTTCTTGTCATTTCCATAAGAAATTTTGATAGGAGGAATTTTTTCTTCCTTGCTCCAGAGATCCTTATGTAAACAGAATTTGCTTGTCAATATCCAATTACCTTTGATCTGACATGGAAGGATTTTATCCCGATCCTGAATCAAAAAATCTATTTTCATTTTGTAGTTAGGACATTGCCATTTCTTTAGACATAGAGCTTGAGACTCCAAGCCGTGGTCGTCCGGGATGTTCACAAACACTCTGGCCCTTTCTCCTTCTGAGCCTGGTTACTGTGCACCTACTTAAAATGAAATGTTGTCACGTGACTTGCTTTGGCCAATGAAATTCCACTTTACATGTACACAGTATTCTACATTATAAAGCACTATACATGCATTAACTCATAACAAAGCTATTAAGACAACTGGAAATTAGCTCATTCTCATGCAAACTCTGCTAAGTAAAGATAATCCTACAAACAACATACGGGCTCAAAAAACAGGGATGGGGGAGACAAATAATGCTCTATCACCATGATGACAAGTTGGAATTTCTGGACCAATGAATGGCAATATTTAAAAAAAATTGAAATGAAGTTAGAAAAATAGTTTATATTTTTAAATTGTCCTGTTTTTCTTAATCTTTTCTTATTTTTCATGTAATCTTTATAACTCTGTAATGGAGAAGGAAGAAAGGTTTATAAATTCCAACTGCCTATAATGGCTGAACTATTTTCAGAGATTTAACCCTTTTTTCTTCTAAGAAGGAGCTTTTTGTTCATATAGGGGATTATACTAAAATTTACCTGAAATCCAAATTAGTGAATGTTTTGAAAACTTAAAATGTTACCCATAGAAATTTGCCCCGCCGGGCCTGCTTATTTTCTGTTACAATTCCACATTTACAAGGGTTTCGTGCAATAGTCCCTACAGTACACTGAACAGTGACCCCGAGAACTATCCCCCAGAGGACCTGTGACTGTAACGTGACTTGGATAGAGTCTTTTCAAACATAATTAAGGATTTCGAGACGCAATCATCCTGGATTACCCAGCTGGGCCCTAAATTCAAGAACAAGTGTCCCAATAAGAGAGAGGAGAAGGCCGTGTGGACGCGGAGGCAGAGATTGGGGTGGTGTCCCTACAACCCAAGGAACCCCAAGGATGGCCAGCAGCCACCAGAGCCAGGGGAGAGGCGAGGAACAGACCGTCCGTGAGAGTCTCCAGGGGGAGCCCGCCCTGCCACCACCTCGGTTTCAGACTTCTCGTATGTTGTCTGAGGCCACCCGATCTGGGATAAGATGTTTGGCAACCCTAGGACACTAATGCGGTCCCTCCTTGTCACTCAGCATCGCCTTCCCTCCTCCCTCTTTTTTATTCACATTTCCCAACAAACCAGCAGAACCATTATTCCTGAATTAACCCTATTTAAAATCTCAGAGGTTTCATTTCACGGTCTGGCTGCCTTTGAGGTCGGCAGAAGACCAGAGTTATTATTGTATCACCTACATCGGACGTCCACCACAAATGTGAACGTGGAGCCACACTTGCCTTTAGGAGCAGTCACGTGCTTCACACAGAAACATTTCAGTCCTCAGTCGCACCTACAGAGAACATGCGTGTCCAGAGGTGACATCAACGGGCCCTGGGAGGGCCCTGCCCCCGTCAGCCAGCTACGTGAACACACGGGCTGTGAACCGCTGTGTGAGCTCCGTACCAACTTCTTTTCTTTTTTTTGCCCCTGTTTTACTTTCTAGGACTGCAAGTTGCCTCTGAAAGATGCCACAGTCTGAGATCAGTTAATTTTCTTCTGCCAATTAAAATGCACATTCATACTTCCATGCAATGCGGGATGGATTTGGGTAAACCCTGGCGTTTTCTCCTCACAATTCTTTACTGGTTTAGTTTTAATATAAATTATCTATCAAAACGCAGCCTATTCCGTTAAAGGGCCACTTCCCTTATTCGGAGTTTCCCTGTTTTCTTCGTCAATCTTACAATGAATTTTTCATACCTGTCAAATGGAACCACATTACTGAACTTTTACTGTGTTCTGGGTACCATACTAGGCTGCCATGTGAATTTAATCTTCAGGGGCAAAATCGACCGTTAGCCCCTCTGTACAGATGAGGAAACAAACTCGGCAGAATTCAGGACTTGTCCAAGGTCATTGTCTTAGTCGGCTATCACCGTGTAACAAAGTTCCACAAACTCAGCAGCCTAAACACCAGTTTATCATCTCACGCTCTTTGGTGAGGAGTCCAACACAGTATGATGGGTTACTCTGCTCAGGATCCTACAAGGTTAAAATCAAGGTGTGGACAGGGCTATGTTCCTTTCTAGAGGCTCTATGGAAGAATCTGCCTCCACTCATTTTTGCCATTGGCAGAATTCAGTTCTTTGAAATCGCAGGGCTGAGGTCCCCATTGCCTTGACTGCCACTCCCGCTTCTGCCTTTAAGAGGTCCTATGCACTGGGCCTTTCTGGATAACCCAGGCTAATCTCTCTATTTCAATATCCACTGATTAGTAAATCCTAATCACATTTCAAAGTCCCTTGCCATCGAAGGTGACATTCACGTGTGGTGTCGCCTCATTTTCGCAGTCCTGGGGAATCGGGTGTGGAATATTCTCAGGGCCATAATTCTGCCGACCCATAGTTTTCACTGTTAGTAAGGGACAGAACAGGGCTGTAAACGCAAATCTGTTTCAGTCTTTGACCTATGTCCTGTGTCCTCCCGAAGACCCATCTTGACTGAAACCAGGACCGTGCAAGTACAAACGGTGTTACCGGGAGATGCCCGTGAGATGATGGAGCGTAACGTGCAGGACCGCAGACTCTGAGCAACCCTGTCCGGAGTGAAACCTCAGTCCATCCCTCTGTAGAATGGGTGGACTGTCAATACCTGTCTCTCGCGGAAGATGTATCCTCGCCAAGTTTCAACCTGCTTTGGCGGCAGGGAGTATGATTTATATGTATCAGATGCTCACTAATCAATGGCAGAGTTGAACTGAATGCAGAGAAATTACATAAAGGAGAAGTCATAATTCTTTTTTATGTTGCCTATTTCCAAACAGATTATTCGGTAGGAAAATAATCATAAGAAGAGGTTTTTCTGTTTCTAGGAAAGGTTTTGTTTTTTAAAAAAAGAGTTAAGGAGAGTTCTACTGACTGAAGTACCTGCTCTGACTAAAAGCAAAATTACAATGCAATTAAGAAACAGGAAAAACAATCTCTGTGATAGATAGGCCCTTGCTATAACTAAGGTGTTAAAACGGACATGTCGGCAGACGAGGTCTAGGGCTGACTCTCATATATAATACGAAGGTACCTACAAAGCTCGCGCCTGCCCTAAATTTCCTCGGGCCAACCACGGCTAGCCAAACCTCTCTCAAAGTCTGACAAAATGCCTTCGCTGATGCGCATGGCATCTGGGAGAGATAAGAGGCTTCATCGATGCAACAGCGCCCAGACTTAGCAGATGACTCAGGGGGGAAGGAAGAACTATTCCTTTCTTGGCACCGATGCGTAGGAAGAACAGATTTGGGCCAATGACAGTATCCTTTATATTTGCATACTGGCATATTGACAGTATAAACATACTGGTAAAGCCTGAACTCTAAGTGACAATAGAATAAAAATAGACTGTGCATCTTCGAATCACGGCAGGGTGTAAAAAACAAACAATGCCTGGATCGGCAAATAATACAGAACCCCCCCCAAAAACAAAGAGAAAGAAAAAACAAAAAAGCAGAAGAGCCAAGATATCGGTTATGACAATAAACAGAAGAGCTAAACTCAGTTACAAAAGAAAGATTCGGAGTCATAAAACAAATCCTACTATATACTATTTAAAGAGAGACACGCTTAAAAATATGGTTTCAAAATAAAACGATGGGCGATATATGAGGCAAGTGATATTAAATCCAGAAACCTGAGGATAGCAAAAAAAAGTAAATTTCAAGTCAAAAATTTTTTAAAGTGATTTAAAAGATTATCATAGAATATGTGGATATGTTTATTTTAGAACAGATACGTTTCGAGATAAAAATACACGAGACATAAAAAATTTGTACTGATTTCCGGAGTCTTTCTTTTTCTGCAAAATACTAAATGCGTATCTTCCACGTGCCTACCATTGTGTGAGAAACTGGAAAGACATATTTTAAACAGCTACAAGTATAACCTCTGCTTTAAAAGTTTAGGCATTAAAAAGTAAATTAATATGCTAACAATTTAAATATATCCATGCCAGAGAAAGAGATTTAAAGGAGATGAACCGATGTTATCTGTTTAGGCATTATAGTTACTTTTACTTATGTGTTTATGTATATTTTTATCTAGTTTATAACTTTTCTACGCTAATAAATACTTTAAAATCATCACACAATGCGTGCGCTCCCACGCACTGCTCATACCCGCTCTCACCTCCACCTTTCTGGATGTTCAGGGGTTCTGCTGGGGTTTGATCACGCAGTTCATGATCAAGAAGAGGTGTCTCACGGAAGGTAACACCAGCTCCTCTCTCAAAGTTCCTGGCACCTGGGTAGCTTTTTTCCAGTCTTCAATGCTAATCTGAGATCGAAAGTAAACATATATGTAACAAAAATGAGAAACAGTCCCAATAACTCTATTTTCCATGACGGCTATTTCAGGCCCTACTGGAGAGTCAACCAATGCTTTCATGCTCTCACATCTCGAATAGAATATTCTATTCTAAAACATTTCAGATATTCAAAAAGGTATGAAAAATATTATACTTATCAATAGTGTCCCAATAATACAGCTTAAGAAACAAATAAGTACATTTTCACTTAAAATCCCACATGTTTCTAGAACACCATGGGCCGAAACTTCGCCCAGTGTTGTATATGAGAATTATATAGGATTAGGAGCCTTGATCCTGGGGCCAGATTGTCTGGATTTAAATCTTGTCTCTACCATACAACTAGGTAACTTTAAATAAATTACTTAACTTCTCCATGTCTCTGTTCCTCCTCATAATATGAGAATAAAAATAGTATCTACCTCACAAAGATGCATGAATATTGAGTTTAAAATACGTAAATGCCTTCGGAATACTTCGTAAATTTCTAAGATTTTCCTGTCTTAATGAATGGTGCCAGCTCACTGCCTCACTGTCCAAGCCAGCTAGGTGGAGGCCATCTGCAACCTTAATGCTTTTCACCATCACAGTACCTGACAGTCACCGGCTTCTACGGAGCTGTCATTTCTCTTGAATCTATCTTTTCCTTTGAATTTTTCCTTCTGCAGTTTTGAAAATCATTCCTTAATCAGACTGCTTCGATATCGCCTCCTTTCCCCTGTCTTCTGCTTTTCCCATACATCCCAGAAATTCATCATTCAAAAATTAACCTGTGGGGATAATGACTCCCATTCAACATCATACGGGAAAATCTAGATAGCGCGATAAGACGTGAAAGTGAAATAAGAGGAATACAGATTGGGAAGGAAGAATTAAAATTGTCTTTATTCATGAACGACACAACTGTCTACGTAGAAAATAAAAAAAAAAAAAATCAACAAAATTATTCCCGAAACTACTTAGTGATTATAGCGAAGTTTTAGGACATGGGCTAATATTCAAAGGTCGATTGCTCTTGTACACACCAGCAATAAATAATTAAAATTTTTTCATTTTTCATTTATAATAGCACCAAAATAATGAAATACTTAAGTATAAATCTAACGAAATGTGTATAGGATTAATATAGAGAATGCTAAAAAACTCTGATGAGAGAAATCAAAGAATCTACAAACTAATGGCGAGGTAGTCCATGTTCACAGATTAGAAAACTTAATATTGTCAGGATATCTGTATTTCCCAACTTGATATACAGATATATCAAAATGTCAGCAAGCTATTTTGTGGCTATGCACAAACTGATTCTAAAGCTTACATGAAAAGGCTAAAGATCCAGAATAGCCAGCACGATACTGAAGAGGAAGAAAAGCTGGAGGAAATGGTCACAAAGCTACAGTAACCAAAACAGCTGTGAAAGAACAGACACACAAATAAATGGAACCGTGTAGAGAACCCAGAAATAGACCCGCACAGATGTTATCAACTGGTCCTTGACTAAGGGGCGAAGATAATTTAATGGAGAAAGAAGAGCATTTTCAACAAATGATGCTGGTACAATTGGGCATCCGTATGCAGAAAAAATTAATATAGGCACAGGACTTACATTTTTCTCAAAAATTAACACAAATGAATCATAGACCTAAATATAAATGTAATGCTATACAACTTTTAGAAGAAAACATAGGCAAAAATATGTGACTTTGGGTTTAGCAATGAGTTTTCAGATGTAACACCAATGGTACAATATGTGACCAAAAAATAAATTACTTTATTAAAATTAAAACTTTTGCCTTTATAAAAGACACAGTTAAGAGAATCAAAAGACAAGCCATGGACTGGAATATATTCATGAATGACACAATTGATATCTCTACAAAAGATATATCAAAAAGGGCAGTTATCTGAAATATGCAAAGAACTCTAAAACTCAACGATAGCAAAAGGAACGACCCAATTAAAAAATGGGCAAAGGTCGGAACAGACACTCACCAAAGAAGATATACAGATGGCAAAAAAGCATACGCAAAGATGCTCAACATCATTTCTCATTAGGGGAATGGAAATTAAAACAAGGAGCTATCACTCCACATCTATTATGACATCTAAAACCCAAAAACTAACGATGCCAAATGCTGGCAAGAATGCAGCACAGCTGGTGAAAATGCGAAATGGTGCAGCCACTTTGGAAGGCAGATTGGCAGTGCCGAACGAAGCTAAACATCATCTTCCCGTATGATCCGGCAACTGAGCTCCTACACACTTACTCGACTGACTTGAAAACTTATGTCCACACAAAAAACTTGCATGTGAATATGTATAGCAGCTTTATTCATAATCGACAAAAGCTGGAAGCCACCACGATGTCCCTCGGTAGGTGACTGGATAAACTGTGGTACATCCCCCACAGTAGAATATTACTCAGCAATAAAAATAAATGAGCTATGGAATTACAAACAGACCAGCAGTGACTTTAAATGCATATTGCTCTGTGAAAGAAGCCAGTCTGGAAAGGCCACATATGTACGATTCCAACCATATGACAATCCAGAAAATGTAAAATTATAAAGACTGTAAAATGATCAGTGGTTTCCAGGAGCTCAGGAAGAGAAAGGGAAGAATAAATGGATGAAGTACGGGAGATTTTTAAGGCAAGAAAACTATTTTGTACAATACTATAATGGTGAATATGTGACATGATGCATTTGTCAAAATCCATAGAATTTCGTGGGACAGAGGGTGAATCTTAGTATACGTAAATTTAAAAGAAAAATCATTTGGAAGTTTGAGGTATCCCAATAAGAAATGCATCATGTGACGAGAAACTCTAAATATATTACAAATGTATGAAACGACGTCATTAAAAAGGGTGAGAGGAAAAGGCACTGACCTGAGTAACTGGAGATGAGCCGAGCCTGCGAGGCAATGGGAAGCGCCACGCCCTCCACGCTCCAGCTGGTCGGGCTGTTTCCCACGGGGTAGGGTAGCGGCGTTGATGCTGCTGTACACGCATACTGGGACTGGACAAACGAGGAAGCGGATGGCAAACGGCGAGAGGCAGGTTTCTCACTGTAGGACTGAGAATTTACAAATAACCATGGGAAGGAGGCTAGAACAGGGGGCCCCGCCCCTGGGCAGTGGACCGGTACCAGTCCGTGGCCTGTTAGGAACCGAGCCACACAGTAGGAGGTGAGCAGAAGGCGAGCGAGCGAAGCTGCACCTGTATCTGCAGCCGCTCCCCAGTGCCAGCATCACCGCCTCAGCTCCGCCTCAGATCCTCAGGCGTCAGATTCTCATAGGAGCACCGGTCCCTGGTGGCAAAAATGTTGGGGACCGCTGGGCTAGGATGATCCATGTGGCAACTGGATTAGAGATGGAGATGTCGGTATGAATTAATTTTAGCCTAATAAAGACGTAAATTGTTACATATAGAAATATTTACAGATATGTGTATAAATGAAGGTGAGGATATACCCATATGTTTCCTTGTTCTATTAGCTGAGCGCCTAAAAGAAACAACGCCTCAGTAGCAATGAGCACACCTCACCCCCAAACCTTGGTGTCTTCTACCATTCTCCAATAAAAGGAATCAGGACTCCGTGGAGAAATGGCTGGTTCTAGGGCTGAGGCCGGGAAAATACAAGATAAGCCTGGAGCATCTTGTAGCCCCAGATAATAAAAAAGTGCTCAAAGAAAACATCACATGGCAGGTATGTCGATGGGACACAGGGTCCCACTGAAACAGCTCCCCATAAACAAAGCCGCAAAATATGAACAACCAAATAAGATAGTATTGGATTATAATCCCAAGTATAAAATATTCATAAGTCCATACTGACATAGATGAAGTAAATACATTGATAAACGAGGAGGAGGGACAAATTGCCCGTGGGGAGTATTTCCAAATAGTTTACGTAGATACTCTGTTCTCAAGGAGAAGGGCATGTCTCCTAGTCCTTAAGCGTGAGTTGTGCACACTGCCTGTCTTTCTGTACCATTCAGAGAAAAGAGAAAGGAAGAATGACTTTACAGTGGGGAAACCAGATACCGCCCAAGCCAGGTGACCAAGGTCAACATGGACAGTCGTAAATCATGTTGATGCTATGTACTCTTAATGTGATGTGATGAAAACAGCACTTTGCCTCCTTGGGGTTTCTCCCAATGACTCATAACCGCAGTCGTAACAGGATAAAAGCATCAGACAAATCCCAATACGGGGGCATTCTGCAAAATATCTGACCAGAACTCCTCTAAGCTGTCAAGGTCATAGAAAATGAGAAAAGTCATAGAAACCGCCAGAGCCCAGAGGAATCTAAGAAGACATGGCAACTAAATTCCATGCGGTATCCTGGATGAGACCCTGGAACAGAAAAAGCACATTAGGTATAAACGAAGAAAATATGGATGTAAGTAAATAATAATATATTAATATTGGTTCATTAATTGTAACAAACTTACTCTACTAACAAAATAAGATGTTTATAATAGAGAAAAATTCAAATAACAGGATATATGGAAATCCTCTGTAATATCTTCTCAATTTTTCTGTAAATCTAAAACTGTTCTAAAAAACTAAAGTCTATTAAAAATTTAAGTGAGCTCATAAAAATCCTCTTGATGTTCTTTGACGTTCCCAGTTACTTGGAGGAAAAAAATCAAAACTCCATCCACCACACTGACTATCGTCCCATATCGTCTCCCTTGTCCAACTGGCACTCCATTTCACCCTTGTGGGGGCTTCTCAGGGCAAACGACCACCATGACCACAACCATCGTGCCCCTCCGCCAGCCCTCACTTTGGACAGTCCATTCCCCCAGATCTTTCCTGACAAATGGCTCATCTCTGAAGATGCAACCTAGTTGTCCCCTCCTCAGAGAAACCTTCTCTGACCTTCCCCAGATGGACAGACTGGCTGCCCCTTCTCTGTGCCATTCGGCTACTGGGGAGAGCAGCTCAGTCTGTTGCCTTGCTTCTCGGCGTGGTTTATGGACCAACAGCACAGCCATCACCTGGGTGCTCATGAGAAATGCAGACTCTCACTTCACCCCAAATCTACAGAATCAGAATCTGCACTTTAACAAGATCTCCAGATGACCTGTAGACTTATTACAATTGGAAATGCTTTGAGCATCCAGAATATAGTTTTCCCCAAGACCTTAGCATGTGGTTGATTTTCTTTAATTGTCTGTGTTCTCACCAAGGTATGAACTCATTAAGGACAAGGGCGACGTTTCATTTGTTTTGTTTTGTTTTCTTTTCTCTTCTTTTATCCGGGACATTCATGGGAGCAGAACTGAGTTAATGACTGGCTCCAGGACACGTTAAATGAGGGGCCGTATGGAAAATTTATATGAGTTTTATAGGCTAATACTTCAGTTCATTTTTCTTTGCCAGAATTTAGGAATAACTGAGAGACAGGCAAAGGTCAGGCAATTATTGCTGACAAAGATGACTTGGGACAGCATGGCTTTGCTTTACAGCTAAGCAGCTTCCTTAAACTTTGCCCAGAATTAGGCAGCTTCCCCTCGGGGTGTGGCGATCTGCTCTTATAAAATTTAAGGCATAGAAGAGCAACCCTGAACCGTGGTCTCTCCAGGCAGAAACCAAAGAGAGTGAAAACAGAGGTGCCTGGTCAACCCGCTCAGGGTCCCCTCCGAAATGCTCAGTCAGCCCTGCTCCCTCCTTCCTGTGGTGCACAGACAGTAGGTTATAATACGTACTATACTGAATGACAAGTGCCCCCACCCACAGTGGGAAATAAGGAGGAAATAAAGAAATGGGAAAAGAGAGAAAAGAGAAATATAAATCAGCTACGACCTTGAAGAACTAAAAATCTCAGGGGGAAGATCATGCAACCCACACAGAGATAGAGCTGAAGCGCTTGACTTGGCTGAACTCCGCCTAATTTAGGATGAGGCCGTCCGATCTGCCCCTCTGAGACTGGTTCTGAACTGTCTCGCTGTGGTGTCCAGGGGACTAAGCGCAGCCCACAACACCTACCACAGCACACAGTGCCAACGAGGCCACACGCGCTGAAGGCCCCGGCCACCGTGACTGCTCGTCCCCTCTCCCAGCATCGCCTCCTCTAAGCCAGATGGCTACATAACGTGAAATACGATGGCGTCTTCGATCCACTCAATAAACATCAACTCCAACCAACCAACAGTACAAGCTGAGCTTTGAGGAGATCGGGAACGTGGAAAGATCCTTTAATGTAAAACTGCGTTCGTGTGAAGCTCCGAGGGCTCAGAGCCACGTGGTTTAAAGTATTCTTTATATTCTTTGCCTTTTCTGTGTTCCTGAACTCACAAAGTTTGTGTTTTTCCCTAAAATATTTGGGAAATATGTACTATAGTATAGTACGTATTATAAGAAGGTGGTATTATATATATTATAATCCCATATTATTCCAATTCTCAGTCAGGCAGAAAATCATACTCTGTAAGCCTCCAAGATTTTTTGGAAAGTCGTTTTCACGTATGATTTAAGACCGATGTGTATGTTATCCTAAGAAATGAAGATGATACTCACTAGTCATATATATTAAAAACACACAGTATAGTTTATTGACAGCAACAATTTGGAAGGTTTGATTGCTGATATAATCACCAGGGGGAACAGAGACCTTCTGAGGCACAGGTGGCTGTATGTAGGAGCCCAGGAAGCCATCTTGATGCTCAGGCAAACATCTAAGGGTGGTTCCCCCTGGTTCTCTTAGGAAGAAACCCGTATTAGCCATATAGTTAGTGTGTCAACACGTAGCACGCGTGACCGTCTGCCTCTAGCCACTGCCTGTGGCAGGCATCGCTAATTGATAAGAGCGGTCTTCTGACTCAACCCTAGATGTAGCCTCCTCAACCCAGAGCCTGGGGCAGCCATGATTCATTGGTTGGAGTCTGTGCGTGAAGGGAAAACGATGTGATCTCTTAGAACTGGCACCTTCCTCTCTCCCCTCCCCGCCCCCCAAAACACAGAGCCTTCGCTTTCGCTGTGATCTCTTCGGGACGTCAGGGTGAGGTCTGTGTTCTTTACCATCGTGGGCCAACGTCTAGCCAAGTGTGTGGCACCTTTTTGAGGTAATAGGATAGAATAGGTGAAGGATGGTGCCAGAATCCGAAACAGGGAGTAGGAGAGAACAGCAGGTCGGGACGAGGCCCATAATAAGTCCAAGTTCGGCCTGAGCGAGCCCGAGGAATTGGCGTGACATCCCCCCGGCGACCCTCCACTGCAATCCAGACCCGCAGGAGAGAGACTCTGTGTGGTCCAGGACAGACCACAGCGCGTCCGCGCCCAGGCCGTCTTTACTGACCGGAGGGTGACTCTCAGGAGATGACCACGAGGCCACTGAATGAGGCTGGAGAGCAAAGGACGTCTGGGTCAGCACCAGGGACGTAAGAGGCATCAAGGCGAAAGTCACAAAGCTATGGGGGGGAGGGGCAAAGTAACCTGGTTAGTATTTATTCCCTGCTGAGGAAAACACGGGAGAATACTTTTATCATTCTGAACAACCAAAGCTGAGAATATTCGAAAAAGAGTAAACTTTTGCTCTTTAAAATGGATTAATTGGCCACACAACACAACCTTACAGACACTTTTAAAAAAACTCATCTTGACTAAAATGTTTCAGGGAAAAACACTTTTGGAGATACAAATTTTTGTGAGTGTGTATACGTATGTATATGTGTGTGTACATACATACACACACACACACTATTCATAATAGTTATATATTTATAATGTTAATTACAATATCACAATACAGTGCATGATATTATTAATGTATTTTTAAAAATAAAACCAGACAAAATATCCTTTGGAAATCAAGTACACTGGAATCACAAACCCAGTGTGATTATTCACATATTTAGTTCTGTGTGTGATAGTCAGATTAGTGATGTTGTCACCTATTCACATCAGACACCCCAGGGGTGTACAGTGCCTGTGCAAACTGCCCAGCCGGACTTGATGGCTGTTGACAAAGGACGCTTTCCAGCATAATTCACACTCCACCGTGCCAAGGAAGAAGCCTAATTATTTCTATACATTATTTTTAAGAGAAAGCTTAGTACACTGTATTACATACAAAATTAAATATTGTTAAGTAACGTAGGCAAAGTCTTTAGACAGATAACGCTGTTTTGGTTGTATCTGCTGAACTACAATTGAATGAATCTGTTTCACAAAATCTTCAATCCCTAGATTTATTCATCAGCACCGGAAAAACAGACAACCGTCCTGAATGTCAGAGTGTCATCAACAAGACAAAGCTGTTGCCCCTGGGGAAATCTAACGTTCAAAAAATTATTATTATTCTTGAGGGAGGAAGGAAAAAATGCTGATCCAGCAGTAACGATGTCATCCCCAGCCCTTCCCAGGACCTGACCACCAGATGCGAGATCTGGCCCATGGTGAACTCTTTCCTGGTGACCATTCCTCCCAAGGAACTCCTCGGGACTTTGCTTCGTCATGTCATTAATCACGCGCAAGGCCTGCGGTGTGATGTGAAGCGTAGCTTTATTCACAAGAGGAGGAAGAGAGAGAGGAAGGCAGGGCCCTGAAGAACCCAGGTGGAGGGAGGAGCGGACAGAGTTTGGTGTCAAGCAGAAGCCGCCTCCCTGCAGTTCAGGAAGTGAGGTCTCCCAGGTTCTGAGTGGGAAGGAGGAAGCGAGACAGGGAAGGAGGGAGGGAGGGAGGAAAGAAATAAAATAAAATAAAACAAATTAAATAACATGAAACAAAATAAAGATGAGGGGAAAAAAATCATCTAAAGGTCTAACATTAGAGGAAATAGCCAAACGAATTATATCTGTGTGATACAAAGCACATGCCTGCTAAAGTTTGCTTTTCAAAAAAACTTAATGTCATGGAGAGGCTCTCGTAACAAAATGTTACCTTTTAAAAAACAAAATTTAAAATAGTGTATCCCGAATAGTTCCAATTTTATTTTAAAATATTTATTACTATGAAAAGTGAAACGAAACAATAATAGTAATTATATCTTGGTAACAGTATTTATTATTTTTATTTCCCTCTATGTGTTTTTCTGTATTTACTATTCTGTATTACCCTCCACATTAACATGAATTACTTTAAAAAGTAAAATGATGTTATATATTTTTAAAATGTCTACTTACTTTTAAGTGTCTCTTAAAACATATAAAATATTCAACTGGAATTTAAACTTGTGATGATTCTTTGATAGAGAACAGAAAGACAAGCTATTAATATATAACTATATATTAATATATAACTCAACTATATGTCCTAATATATGATATATTCTAATTAGGGCTCATTAACATATGATGTATTTTAAATAGTAACCAGAGAATAAATGTCACTTGATTAGGTTTGTCTATTTACAGAGCCCAACATCTCTCAGAAGCTAGCACGTTATGATAACAGCACATCACTGAAAAAAAAAAGGAGTCTTAAATAACTATCCAGTTGCCCCCAAATTCTATCCACGGTTTAGTTACTTACACTAAACTATTGCCAGATGTAACGAGAGCCACCAGCAAGCGAATTGGGAAAACAGGACTACTGTCGCCCTGCTTGGGAAATGCTGACTTTCGGGCAACACTGGTGCCGACGAGCAGTTTTATGTCACGATCTTCCTGCGAGGGGACAGCCCGCCAGAGCTGGTCGATGAGACCGACCGGAGGGGCGAGCAGAAGGGCCGGGAAAGCACGCCATGCGCCCAGGTGAAAAACCCCAGCGCGACCCTCTCTGCCTACTCTCTATCACTTTCCTCCCCCGGTCACCAAAGAGTCGTTGGCGTCTGCAGCTTGTTCCCCAGGCATCTCCAAGGCTCACGCCCAGAGCAGGGCAGAAATGCTTGATGACAATTTCCCGGTGTCACCAGCTCCATCCGTGTGCTCTCTCTAGAGCTTCGAGGAGGCAGAGACTGCGTCATCCCCCCGTTCAGCTCCCTGCAGGCCAGCAGAGGTCCTGCCTGCAAGAGATCTCTCGCTGGTGTTACTTTGTTTAACTCTAATTGAATGAGCACTGATGAATGTAGGTGGGAGTCCTTCTAGTGATGGGGATCAACGGGCACCCTCTCGGGTAGGTAGCTTGGTGCTGCACGTGCCAACGTCAAATCCGAGGAGAGACACTGCAGTTAGATCCCTAGGGCCACAGACTTGGAAAAATGGACTCTTGAAAAGAGAGGAAAAGTAATCGAAGACTAGGAAATGGCAAATTAGGCTCGGTCCCAAGCCTAGGAGATGTGAGTTCCAGAAACCTCAAAACAAGGACGTGATTTTTCATTCTGTCAATGGACATCTGGGAACCCTTTAAACCATTAATGGAGTGACGGACCTTTATTAAGCTTCGAAATTCATGCCATGGACAGAGCGTTGATTTATCATTCACAAAGACGAAGTTTTTTTTTGTTTTTGTTTTGTTTTGTTTTTTTCAGAAACAGAGGGATTCTTGAAGTCTACTGCATATAAGAATCATCTGTTGGGCTTGCTAGACAATAGAAATTCCCAGCTATCCTCAGACTCTGCCTGAACAGATCTGGGACAAGGCTGGGATCTGCATTTTCAACAAGCACCACAGGCTGCGTTGGATACGGGTATTTCTGATGTACGCTGAGAAGAGCAGAGGAAAGACACAGACAGACTTCGGTGTCAGGTGGGCGCCAACCCGCCCACGCTCCTGGGAGCAGGGGTGAGTCTCATGGGTTCTGGAAGGCTCGGTGTCCACATCTTTATGACGGGGAGAATAGCACGCGCCCTAGAAGGCTGAGGATGTCGAGATCCTTGCCCAGTGGATGCTCCGGGGGGTATCAATCAGCCCAGTTCCAGAAGCCACTTCTATAAGAACCACGGCAAATCAGGGCGGCAGGGGAGAAGCCGGGCCTCTCCCACGTTTGCGGCTTCCTGCTGGGGGACTGGCCGCCTCGGTCCTGGACACAGCTGCTGAGAACCGCGCACCGGGGAGAAGTGCTCAGCACAGATGGCCCGCCCACGCCCCAGCACCGCCTGCACCTGCGCAGACGTGGGGTTTTAAAGCCTGAGCTAACGAGCGTCCCTAAAAGCTACGCCAGCACCACCCCGAACGGGGAACTCCGATCCCTGTCCATTTACTCACTTTCGTCGACTATGGCTCTGCTCTGGCCAGGTCCTACGTACATACATACGTATGTATGTGTCTCTCTGTCATCAATCTACCTGTCCTCCATCCTGTGACCTTTAATATTTTTGCCCATGGACCCAGTTAAGCACTGTTATAAAGTTATCCAATGGATGACAAACCGCTACGGGCAGCCTTATTTAAAGTGTGTCCTGCAGCATGAGGAACATGATAGAAATGCACATTTGCAAGTTCCACCCCAGACCTACTGAATTAAAAACTCTGGGAGTGTTTAATAAGTCATGCAGCTGATTCTGATGCATTCAAACTCATCTCTTAATGAGGTGAGTGAAAGTCTTTTATTCATCCTTTGATGAAACAATCTTCTTGCTTATGACTGCAAGAATGAGCTAGGAGTCAATGTCAATTCTACTCTTAATATTAAATGTTGGAAAACAGTTCTCAGAAATAAGTAGACGGGAATAAAAGAAGTTTTGTGAAAACATTTTGTTAAAACAATTCATTGAAATTTGCTTAAATTATATGATCAAAATCATTTAGTAATATGTCATCAAAAGTTATTTTTTATAACCTGAAAATATGATCGAGACCTTCTTTAATTTTATTAAAAGCAAAAAAAAATTAGAATCCATCTAACTGCTAAAATAATTTGTTACCTTTAATTAAAAGCTTTTTTGTAAGTTCTGGAATATATATTCAAAAATATATATATTTATCAAGATTTGTTAAGCGACTTTCCCCAAAAAGCATCTTGTTCAGTTCGATATATTTATAAACATTTGCAAAAATAAAATTTTGTGAACTATAGCCATTTTTACCTAACATATCTGGGTCTGTGACTATGACTGCACAGGTTATGTACTGCATAACTTGAGCGGGTAACATCTGCATGAACTCTAAGATGGCTGGCAGCTCCTGGATATGCACAATGTGGTGGCCCTAAAATGCTTCTGTCTTATCAGGTGCCTTTAATATATTCTCATCAAAATGAAAGACACGACTTAGCTTGTAGAAATAGCCTTTATATTATCTAATTAGCCAAATGAGTCATTGTCAACCCAATCAAGTCAGCCTTAACTTTTGTCAGGGAAAAAAAATGTCTGACTTCATTTTCAGTCGAAGGTGTTGCTATGCATCCCTTGACCAACCATCTTACTCCTGAATTCTAAGTTGGAGAGCAGAGATGAATGAGGCAGACGAGCCGCCGCAGGCTGCCCACAGCGTGAAATGAACTGCGTCCGCCTCCGCTACCCTGGGGCTCTGTCTCCTGAGCAAGCCATCTTTTACAAGTGATCAAGGGAGGGAAGAGAGGTCATAAACTAACAATCGAAACCCTTCTCACACCCACTTTACCATGTGTGAGCCTCGATCATTCCGCAAAAGGCCAAAGCTTTTGCTCTTGAATTCTGCCAGACCGTCAGAGAGCTGCTCAAAGAATGCGGTCACCTGTTAAGAGGCTCGCACCAAACCGCACTTTGGTTTTACGCCATCAGCTTCCAGTCATGAACACTAACAAAAAGTGCTGTGTTTCCACACTTCGTTAGTGGTTGAACCATTGTGGATACCGTTGCTCATGGCATCGCAGGCTCTGTCTTCACGAAACTCTGAGACCTTCTCCCAGGCCCGCTCATCAAAACGAGCCGCGTCTCTCTAGAGTTGGCGTCTCCACTGGGCACACGCCAAGAACCTCATGCCAAGCGTGTTCTCCTCTCTGCGTGACACGGAGCTGTCTTTGTGGCCCACCACTTTTTATACAGTATAGCCTCTTCTGGGCCCTGTTTCATTTTCTTCTTCACTCTGATTTTCTCCTTTATTTTTTAAAAACGTATTTATTACGAAAGATGATGTTCGCTGAGAACACGTGAGACCCCCGCGTTGAAGAAGGGTTTGTTTCTCCTGGCTGCGTGGGCTTGTTCTTTCAGAAGCCATTCCTTTTCCCATCTCCTCAGACTCCCCCCACCCACTCCCCACAAAAAGAAAGATGATGTTCGCCGAGAACACGAGAGACCCCCGCGTTGAAGGAGGGTTTGTTTCTTCTGGCTGCGCGGGCTTGTTCTTTCAGAAGCTATTCCTTTTCCTACCTCCTCAGACTCTCTGCCCCACACACTCCCCACAAAACTGTTTCCAGGAGGAGAGGAGGGTGTTTGAAGGCTGCTCCCCACCAGTGGATGGACCCCTGGGCACGAGCAGAACGCAAAGCCGATGATGAAGCAGAGATGGCCGTCTGCCTCGGCTCGGCGATGAAAAACTAAATATATATAAATATAAATACAGATAGATTGTACAATGACCATGTAAAATGTGGTTTATCGTAGGCATTTGAAAAACTTTCCTCGAGTCCTGTTTTAATGGAGAGGCATAATAAAGAGGCAAATTTCTCCAAGTTCCTCCTACCTGTCTCCCTTGACCAATTACAGCCTGGTCTCTGTTAGGCTGCTTTCTGTTCCCAAACTGAGTTTGCCGACTACATTGCTTTTCCTACTTTTAATGTCTTATCACTTGGCCAGCGGTTAGCCAATGCTTGGGTCCATTTAGAGGTTGGTTGTGTAAAGTGTTGGCTGTCCAACAGTAGTTTAAATAACACAGCCAGCTGTTACCACGCTCAAGAGCAATTTAGAACAACATGTTTCAATGGAATTAAACTGGCTATTACAACTCACAACCCTCACCTCCAAAAATCAACCATAATCTGTCTTCAAAGATATTAATAGCTTTTTTTTTTTCCCAAGAGATACTCGGTTTTAACAAAGCTATTCCACGTCTGGTGTTACTGAACAAGAGAAACTGCTTCTTAGAATTCACGAGAAAAGATTGATAATTAGATCCCCTTTGCTAAAATTAAGACACAAATGAATCACAAAAATGACCCTTTTAAGTGTTGCCTAAAAGATGTTTGCAGCTGTTGACAACGGGGGTGAAAGCAGATGATAAATTGCAACAATTGGAACAAATAAAATCAAGTTTTTAATTCACAAAAAATATGGAAGAAATGAAGACAAGAACAAAGGAAATTTCAGTAGTTGCAAATCAAATAAGAGATGAACCCAATGTGACCTCCTGTCCTTAGCTTAAGAGCCGCCAAACAACGGTCTTGAAAATAATTTTCTTCTGAAATAAAGCAGTAAAAGAATAAGAAAAAGGGGTTGTGTTACCCTACTTACAAAGCAAAGGGTTTCTTAATTTTGGCTTCCAACGTTTTAGTAGGTGTTATTTTGTGTTTGAAGTATATTAACTTTCCTTGTCACCCATAAATTTATGAAAGGAAAATGTAAAACGGTCAATTTCTCTCTAACGGGTTTCTACTGTTTGATCCTAATTTTCAATATTTTTTATTATCTCATTTTAAATCCACTTTTGTGAGTCATGATGTTTTGCTAGAAAGTTGTGTCAGTGATAACAAAAGCCCTGAAGAGAATGATATGTGAAAATTAACTCGAAAATTGATTTAAAAAACAATGATTCTTTACCTCTTTCTCACACATTGATTACTTAGGCTCATTTTAATCATGAATATCCCATGGAGGTCATTCCAGATAGTTGCCTCTTTTTCAGTACACTTCTCTAGAAGTCATTGAATTTTCAGTTTTCCATCATTTTATTTCACTAGTTCGCCATTAAAGGACTTTTCTCAATTTCATGATGTTCTTCAGAGTTTTGTTCTCGTGCTCTAGGAGTAGACTCGGCAATATGTAAAATCCTTTCTAGTTCCAGAGCCTGGTTATCAGCGTTAATCCTAGAGTTACGCTGCCTGGGTGAAATCCCAACCCACTGTGTACCTGCTGTGTGACTTAGAGGGGCAGGTCACCTCCGGTGGCCCTCGCCTCGTCTTCGCTAAGAGGGAATGATATTATCTGTCACACAGAGTGCATTAAATATAAAGCAATTCAGTAATTCAGGCTTAGTGTTCAGTGCCGGGAAAGCTGTTAACGAAATTGCTGCTGTCGTTACTGTAACTTGTCGTAACATTATTATTGTTTTGGTTGTTTCATCTGTCGGCTCAGCATAGCACTAAGGAAGACTCAATTCCCTTCTCAATAAAACAAGTTTGAAGATACAGGGGACCGTGAAAACTCATTTAAAAAAAAAAAAAACCACCTATTAACTTAAAATGGATTAAGGACCTGAATATAAGACTGGGATCAATAAAATGCATAAAAGAAAACATAGGAACTAAACTCAAGGACCTTGGACTTAAAGAGGATTTTTTGAATTTGACCTCAAAAGCAAGGGAAGTAAAAGCTAAAATAAATGAATGGAACTATATCAAACTAAAAGGCTTCTGCTCAGCAAAAGAAACCATCAACAAGGTAAAGAGACAACCATCCAAATGGGAAAATATATTTGCAAGCAACACCTCCGATAAGGGCCTAATATCCAAAATATACAAAGAACTCTTATGACTCAATTACAGCAAAAAACCAACTATCCAATCAAAAAATGGGCAGAGAACCTAAACAGAGACTTCTCCCTAGATGACATACAAATGGCCAACAAATATATGAAAAGATGCTCAACATTGCTAGCTATTAGGGAAATGCAAATCAAAACCACAATGAGATACCATCTCACACCTGTTAGAATAGCTATAATCAACAGGACATGTAATAAAAAATGTTGGAGAGGATGAGGAGAAATAGGAACTCTCATACACTACTGTTGGGACTGCAATTTGGTATAGCCACTATGGAAAGTGGTATGGAGGTTCCTCAAAAAACTAAGAATTGACCTACCATATGATCCAGCAATTTCTCTACTAGGTATTTATCCCAAAGACTTGAAAACCCATATCCGAAAAGATATTTGCACATCAATGTTCATAGCAGCATTATTCACAGTGATGAGCAGAATGAGTTCTTTTTCAAGGAGACTGAAACTCTCAAAAAGAACAGAACAGATCTTCTGGAGATAAAAAACACACTGCAGGAGTTGAAAAACGAAATAACAAGGTTGGGGAATAGAGTTGACCAAATGGAGGAAAGGATCAGTGATATCGAAGATAGAAATAAATCAGAAGGAAGAAGGGAGAAACCGAAGAATGAAATATAAGGAAAGAGAAATACAAAAACTAGCTGCTACCATCTGGAGAAGAAATATACGAATAAGGGAAGGTAGGGAGTGGGAGAGAGGAAAGGAGAGGTAGACAAGGAAAAGGGTGTCAAATATAGGGGAGTTGGGAGAGGTTGAAGTGGGTAAAAGGGATCAAATATATGGTAGCTGAAGGAAACTGAAATCTGGGTGGTGATCACACAATAGAATATATAGATGTCAAATGATAATGTACACCTGAAAATTATATAATTGTACTAACCAATGTTACCCCAATAAACTTAATAAAAATAAATAAATAAAATATTGCTTCTCAGCCTTTTGACTATGATCAAGTGAAAAAAATAAAAATAAAATAAAATATAAAATGAAAACACCTAGATCTAGGTCTGATAGTTACACTTCTATTTCTGGCATTTGGAAGAAGTTTGCTCCAACTCTGAGGCAGATGGAACTGGGCCGAGATCAATTCAGGCCAAAGAAAAGTCTAGATGACCTTTCATGTTCCTCAGAATGAACTAAGGAGGGTGGAGGCAAGGTCAGCATGGGGGCTGGACACTGACGGTGTGAAGGTTGACAGCATCTCCCCCAGACTATCACAAAAGCTGCAGGGGTGCATCCAATGGGACAGCGAGCAAAGCCATGTGGAGTCCAGAGGCTCAGCCTTAGCGGAACAGCAGGTCTCTGTGACTACACCTGAGGATGACCACAGGACACAGGAAGAAAGACCCTGCCGCACCGAAGCGGGGCTATAGAAGACTTCCGGGTATGCAAGGGGGACGCCATCTTGAAGACACACAGCAAGGGGACCTACCTCAGTCGAATATTTACCACAGCAACCGAAGCTCGATTCAGGAAATGGATGGAGTGTGCGGGAGGCAAGACAAGTGGGAAGCTGGACGGCATCACCCCGAAGAAAGAGCAAGGAGAGAAGTATGAAGAGAGGCTGCAGTGAAAAATATGCTGGGTGGAATGAACGGGGACGACATCAACTTTTTAAGTTAGCTGCATTAAAACACACACTAGAGGAACTAATCAGCCACACTAACAGGGTGAAAAGTAATTCCACGGCAGATGAATTTAAGCGGAATACTGGCAATGCAGAAGAAAACACGTGCAAGATCGAATTGGCATTTAATGACAATAATTTGTTTTGCAAGTCTCAGAATACATTACTAAAGGTAACGAGAGTAAAACTTTTGCAATTTTTCCTATTTTCTGGTGGAATTAAGGTTAAACAAAAGAGAGGTTTTAGTATTACCTTTCAAAATAAGAGGTTGAACAAATTTTGGAAACACTTCAAAATTATAAGATTCTGTATAACGATTGGTTTAAAATAAAATCAAAATCATAAGCTATAAATATAATAAAAATGAGAATAGAACATAAAAAATTAAAGGACATACACGAGAATGTCAACAGAGAAAAATTCAGAACTTTAAATGCTTTCAGTACAGATGACATAAAATATAGATAAGTGAGCTAAGCAATCAACTAGAAAAGTTAAAAAGGAACAATAAATAGGAAAAAGGAGAAGACAAAGAAGAAATAAAAAAATAAAAAAGGAAGAAAATGCAATTGAAATGAAAATTTTTGAATTCAAATTAAATCTAAAAGCTGCCTTAAAAAAACAGACAAACTCTTGAAACAAACAAAAAAAGATAAAACATAAATAAACACTATCAGGAAATGAAAGGAGAAAACTGGCCCCCAAAATACAGAAGATTTTGCTCAAGTTAAAAGAATACTAGACTTCGATGAAAGAAGTTGCAAACATAAGCAAATGGAAGGCTATCCGTGTTCATATTTTGGAACAGTTAATACTGTTAAAATGTACACATTACCTAAAGTGATATACAGATTCAATGTAATCCCCAGCAAAATTCCTATGGCATTTTTCACAAAAATAGAACAATCCTAAAATGTGTACGGAACCACAAAAGACTCCAAATAGTATAAATAATCAAGATAGAGGAACAAAGCTTGAGGCGTCACATCTTCTGATTTCAAACTATACTACGAAGCTGTGGTAATTCAAACAGCATAGTATCGACATAAAAATAAACACAAAGAATCATGGCACACAATCAGGAGCCCAGAAATAAACTGCCACATATACATTCAACTAATGTCTGACAAGGGAGCCAAGAATACTCAATGGGAAAAGACAGTCTTTTCAATAAATGGTGTTGCGAAAACTAGATAATCTTATGCAAAAGAATAAAAATAGACCTCTATCTTACAGCATGTCACAAAAATTAACTTATGTTTAAAGACTTAAACATAAGATTTGAAACCACAGAACTCCAAAGTAAACAAGAAAAAAGCTTCTTGACATTAATCTTGGCAATATTTTGGATATGACACTAAAAGCCTAAGCATCAAAAGCGAAAATAAACAAGTGGGACAATATCGAACTAAAAAGCTTTTGCACAATGAAAGAAACAATCGACAAAATGAAAAGCCAATCTATGAAATGCGATAAAATATTTGCGAATCATATTTCTCATAGGGGTTAATATCTAAGATACAAAAAAAACTCATACAACTCAATAGCAAAACAAAAAACAAAAATTAAGAAAATGGACAGAGGATCTGAACAGACATTTTCCAAAGAAAACCAACAGGTACATGAAAAAATGCTCAACATCACTATCAGGGAAATCAAAATCAATAATAGCAAAATGAGGTATCGCCTCACAGCATTCAGACTGGCTATTATCAAAAAGACAGGAAATGAGTTTTGGTGAGGATGTAGAGAAAGGGAACCCTCTCACTATTGGTGAGAATGTAAATTAATGCAGCTACTGTGGAACACAGTATGGTGGTTCCTCAAAAAATTAAAGTCAGAACTACTGTATGATCCAGCGATCCCAATTCTGGGTATATATCTGAAGAAAACAAAATCAGAATCTTAAAGAGATATCTGCACCCCCATGTTTATTGCAGCCACTAGCCAAGATATGGAAACAACCTAAGTGTCCGTCAACAGAAGAATGGATAATACAGATGTGACATATATTATGAAATATTATTCAGTCATGAGAAAGAAGAAAATCTGCCATTTGCGACATGGATGGACCTCGAGGGCATTGAGCTAAGTGACATCAGTCAGACAGAGAAAGACAAATACTGTGTTTCACTTTTATATGGAATCTATAAAGGCTGAACTCATAGAAACAGAGAGTAGAAGGTTGGGGTGGGGGAAAATGGGGAGATTTTAAGGGTATAAACTTACAGTGAAAAGATAAATAAGTTCTGGGAACCTAACATACAGCATATTGATTATAGTTATTATACTGCATTATATACTTGAAGGTTGCCAAGAAAGTAGATCTTAAGTGTTCTCACCGCAAAAAAAGAAAAGATAATTATGTGAAATGATAGTAATTATGAGACATTAGCTAACACTATGGCAGTAACCTTATCGCTATATGTATGTACCAAATCAACATGCGGTACACCTTAAACTTACACAAGGTTCCACGTCAATTATAAATCAATAAAGCAGGGCAAAATACTGCATATGACACCTACAATGGGACTTAAAGAGGTTTTTTTTTTTGGTAAATAAATGAATTATTTCTGAGACACTACAAAAATATATACACCATAGGCTATCTTACAGAATAGTTCTTTAAAACTTCAAAGAAAGAAGTAGTCCATAGAATTTGTAAATTATTCAGAAGACAGAAAAATAAACAAAGCTATCCAATTCATTTTATCAAGCTAGCACAAAAGCATCAGATCAATGTGTAACATATATAACAAAATAAATGAAAGCTCAAGTCCAATGTCACTTGGGAAAATGAATATTAAACACGAGTCAATTATCATGAAAGAAACGACCCACCTCATAAAGGTTGATCCCGCTGCTGCAAAACTGATTCATTATTAGAAAATCTATTAACATCGTTTTATACATTGAGAGCAATTCTTGAAAAACTAAGAATTTTGCTATTTGTCAAAAGAAGTTCATTGAATTTGAACACAAGTTTCTCTTTTTTTAAAAAGGCAGTAAACTACAAATAAAAATAGTACTTTCTTAATATGATTTTTTAAAAATCTCCGACCAATAGGTATCAAACTTAATATTAAAATACTAAACACATTCTGGTTAAAATCAGGAACAAGATAATCATCACTATTTTTATTTTACATAATTCTGAAAGTTTGGGTTTATGCAATAAGATAGCGAACAAAAACAAAAATATAACCATTAAGAAGGATAAGGCAAAAGTTAGTAACAACGGCAAAAAACAGATTTTAAAAGTCCAAGAAAATCAATGAAAGACATCTCCAAGAATTAGAAAGAAAACTCATTGAAGTTGACAGAAATTCATCATAGCCTATGCCCCAGAAATATGTTTAAATATGTTCTCAGCACATTCATAACATAAATCATCAAGGAATAACCTCATTAAGGAAGATAAAATTTTATCATAAAAAAATATTTTTTCAAATGAAAGGAGCGACATGCTATGTTCTCAGATAACATGATAAATATTTTAACAGGTCCATTTTCCTCAGTGAATATACAGTTGTAATGAAATTCTAATGAAAACCCCAACGGAATTTTTTCTTGGGATTTGAAAACCATGATTCGAAACCTCCTGGAAAAATAAGCTGGTACAAATAGCTTAGGTATTCTGTTAATCATTTTCAACTGAATTATTTATATTTGATTGCTATAGCAACATCATAAGATATATGCCACCTCCAAGTGCTGACACTACCATGTCAAAATCGGAATCCCAAAATTCCTCGTAACCTTTTTTCAATAGTTGTACAAAAGGCACCTCTCCGTAAAGGTTTAGTATTTTGTTTTGTTAATAAAGTTGAGATGAATTTTTTCACTGACTTTCCAAGTTAAAAATTGTGCTACCACAGGAAAATATATTAGGCAGATAACCTCAAGATATATAAACATACCTAAGAATTCAGCAAATTTTCTTTTAACGACAAATTCCTAGTAGCTATACCCCATAAGGCAGAAGATATCCTGCAAACACCATCTTCTGCAGTTTGTGAAATTCTTGTGAACGTAGTGGTCAGTAGCTAAACTTCATGCAGACACCACAGACTTCATGAAAACTATATATTTCAAAGTTTTCAAAGAAAATGCCGTTGCATATGTTTTCTCTGTACCTGCGTTCCAAATCTGTTTGTCCCACTCCCCCATATTTCAGTACTAGGATGTCATCCTAATGACATTAGAGTGACACCCTATCACTGTTTTTACAAGAGAGGAGATGTACAATAAAAGAGACTTGCCTACTTAAGAACTAAACCAAAAACAAGCCCTGGCTCACCTCCGTGTACACAGCTCTCAACTGCGGATATTTCAAGAGGGATGTGAGATGCTACAAACAAAATAATAAATTGAAATCAGGCTTTCTAAGAGATATCTGCATGCCCATGTTCGCTGCGGCATTGTTCACAGTAGCCAACCTGTGGAAACAACCTAAATGTCCTTCGTAGAATAAACGGAGATGGAGAAAGAAATTACATAGGCAATGGAATATGATGCAGCATTAAAAAAGGAGGCAGCCCCTCCAGGGGGAACAACATGGATGAACCTGGAAGACATCACGCCAAGGGAGATGAGCCTGATGCAGGACGAGGAACATGGCGTGAATCCATTCACATGAGGAATCTGAAACGGTCACATTCACAGAAGCAGAGAGGAGGAGGGTGGTGGCCAGGGCCGTGGCCGGGGTGGGGGTGGGGAGCTGCCGGTGAGTGAGATGGAGCCTGCAGGTCTGGCGCACGGCGTCGCGCCTAGAGGCAAGGACACCACGTCATGTGCTAAAAAATGTTAAGAAGATAGTGCTCATATCGTGTTCTTCCCACCATAAAAAGAAATAAAAATAAAAGGAAAGGGAACTTCGGGAGGTGATGGCTATGTCTGTCACCTTGATGGTGGTGACAGTGTCCCGGCGGGGCACATACATCCAATCTCATCAAGCTGCATGCACTAAATGAGTGCGGCTTTTTGTATATCAATTATAGCTCAACGAAGCTGTTTTAAAAATCATAATATAGGTGCACTGAGAAGTCAGAGAGAACAGACCAAGAAACGTGAATATTTGTTCACGTGGTTACCCTCAAACTACGGAATAAACACAATGATTAGAAGCATCTAGTTGTGCAAACATAGTAAAGGGTCTAACACATAAGTCCAATCAGAGGCACAACTGACCTCTACACCCCAAAACCAAAGTAACGTAGCTGAACACCCGAGCGCTGGATCAGGTCCCTTCGATGCCTTCACTGAACCCTGAAGGGACCGTTGACATGTAGCTGAGGTGGCCTTCTGACTTCTCAGGATGTTTCTTCCTCTGGGGTAGATTTATATGAGTAGACGCAATACGATCCTATTTCATTGCTTGTGTCTAATACCTTTGAGCTACCACCGAATAACAGAGATCCACATCGAAAGCCAAAGTCAGAGTCTATCACCAAAATGCACATGATTCTGGGGATTCTGTGGGGTTTTTTCCTGGCCTCTAAACCGCTGTCTCTAAACACATTTCTGTGGACCTTAACCATTCACGGGAAAACCAAGCGCTCTGCTGTGTGGCCATGCTTTGGGCAGCTGTGGTGGGAACCTAATGCGTCGCAAGCCAACAGCTCATTGGCCACTTGCCCATCTTCCTTCTACGGCCTCGATCCTTTCGTGATGATGTTTCTGATTTTGGCTACTTTGCCCTCCACGAAGAAAAACATCGTTAGCTACAGGCCAGTAGCACCTTTGAAGTAATCATTCATTTATTTCTTATATCGACATATGGTTAGCAGGCCCTCTGGGGCATCATCCACCCGAAGGAGAACCGCAACTATCCATCCTTGATGGAAAAGAACAGAGCCTCTTAGTTCAGAGTTCTTCAGAGAAAGACACCCACTGTTTCTCTGATAACCTATTCTGGTGTCTTTTCAGCCCCAAAGAAATTCTGGTGTTTAACCTACCCCCAGTGTGTGAAAAACAAGATTTCATTCTGCCTTAAACAGACAAAACTAACCCACAAAATTCTGGACACGTGAGGCTTTTTCCCCTCAACTTTCTCGTCACTGTCTTCTCATCAAGATTCTGAGTGAGTTGATTTGTAAAGTTACACTGGTTCAGTATCCAACGCATGTTTTCGAACATTGAAATGGAATCGCTCATTGAGTTCTCAGTTCCGAAATAATGAAATGTCCAGATCAGAAACTGTGTGTTTGCTCTGGTCCCATTACAGGTCCGATTTAACAAGTAATGGGAATTGTGCTCTTAGACAACGTCGCATTCAGTTACAGGCCAGGAGGGATAAGGGAATAAACACTCGCAGGCCTTCCTGGAGACGGCCTTCGCCATCACGGCCCGTATTTTTAATTTATCTGCTTGGCCAGCATTAGGAAAGACAGCCTGGGAGGTTCATTCTAATGGACACAAATCTATATCGCACACTTGCACTAGCGACTTGGAATATGATGGATGAGTTTGCTCCGGCTGCTGTGACAAAGTACCACAGACTGGGTGGTTTCCAAAACAGAAATTCATATTCTCACGGTTCTGGAGGCTAGAAGTTCAAGATCCAGGTGTCGGCAGAGCTGGCTTCTTCTGAGGTCTCCTTCTTCGGCTTGTAGACAGCTGCCAATTCCCTGAGTCTGCACATGGTCTTCCCTTGACACACGTCACTATCCTAATTTCTTCCTAAAAGGACACCAGTCATTTAGGATGAGGGCGCATCATAATAAGCTCATTTTAACTTAACTATCTCTTTAAAGACTCTATGTCCAAACACAGTGACATTCTGGAGTACCGAGGTTGGGACCTCAACACGTGACTTTGTAAGAGGGGGCTGCTCAATCCGTGGCATAGAAGAGGCATCAGCATCACAGCAAGAATGCCAGGGCTGTTCAGCTCCGCTGACACAGGTGGACACCGCTGGTCAATTAATCTCTCCAGAACAGAAATGGGAAAAGCAAAGTATATTTCCCCATGTGCGAAAGGGGTGACCGCTTCATTGGCAATATGGCAGACGGACCACACAGGGAGCCTGGCAACAATATTCATCTATTTCTTCTCCGAACCCTTCTGTCACAGAAATTCCTTCTCTTCACATGTCTGGCGACAAGATGAACAGGAGCTTTTCTGGGGCTATGTCGAGTACCTTTGAGTTACTGCATGAAGAAAACTACTTTTCTGACAAGAAAAATGAAATATATAAGGTGACATCGGGCGTTTCAAAAGTCTTCCTCAATATCTTCTTGATATTGCATACGATTATAACCCGGCCCAATGACAAAGGAAGAAAGATGCCTGTGTCTCTGAGAAGAAACAAATGATCAGCAGACAGACATGAACTAAAAGAAATCTAGATGCCAGAAATTAGAATTAATGATGACTCGATAAATACTAGTTTTAAAGCCTATATCTGGATATTAACTCCAAATACTTTTGTAAGATTGTTTCTCCATATATTGGGATTTTTTTCTAATTCTTATTACAACAGATTTTCACATGTTCCATACGTCTTAAAAGATTAAACATTTCCCAAATCGAATTTATACATCAAAGTTACATTTCCTCCTCTTTCTTGCGAACGCATTGCTACCATTCACGATAAAGCAGTTCTCAAAAACAGTCTTTTTAGAAAGGACTATTTCTTCATTTAATATAATTAAAGTTTCTGCTCAAGTGTGATGAATCTGACTTGCAGAGTTTGCCGAACTGGTCAAAAGGGTCGCTGTATGTAGAGAACAGAATGAAATTTACATGTCACATCTCAAGAAAAATTTAGAAGCGAAGCTGAGCACTGAATCTACTGTTAAAGCTGCATGCTTTAGGTCTCTCATTTCTCCAAGTCGGCCAGTCGCAAGCTATTTCCTCACGTCTTTCTTTTAAACCTTGAAATACTCTTTCTGGTAAGAACCCATCAAAAGTCTGTCTAATAAGCGTCAAATGCTTCTAAAACTTTTGTACCTGTGGAGATAAAACCTGCATTCATCCATTAAATGCACATTTATTTCTCTCTCACTATTCCAGGGACTGTGCTAGATCAGTGTTTCTCACCCAGGGCAATTCCCCCAGCCCCACCCCAAGGGACATTTGCAATGTCTGGGCATCTTTTCAGTTGTCACGCTGAGGAGGGGGTTTGCTACGAGCATCTGACAGGTAGAGAGACCAGAGATGCTGCTAAACATCCCACAAAGCACAGGACAGCGCCTCCAACACAGACTCATCTGGCCCAAATGCCAACAGTGCCAAGGGTAAAAAAACTGTGTGGTACAGCCTTTCTATCAAAAAGGAACTCATAAACTGGTGGAGAAGTATTAGTGCGCAGAAACTCACTTCGCTGTGCCTAACCTGCCAGTTAGAACCATGACTTGATTGGCTTCCTGAGAGAGATGTGAACAGATGTGTGGGACCCTAGTCCATCCCATAATATCAAAATTAAGGGCACTCCCTCTTCCGACAGCCACAGGGCAGTTCTTGTTGGGTAGAGAAGACCTCAGGCATAGGACGGGTACGAGGCACCGGGATTCCATCGGGGGCCATGGCTCGTCTGTGGCAGAGGCACAACTGTGAGGTAGGGACAGAGACTCTAAGTCTACAACAGTGACGAGTGCTTTAGAAAGGAGCTCATCAGACTGGTCAGATGGGCCACATGCTATGACAGTCACTTCCAGGGGCCTCGCGTCCCAAAGCAGCTATGAGAGCACCTGCCTTGGGGGAAGCACCGAGAGCCACGTGGAGGGAGGAAGAACATCCAGGCAGAAGGGACCCACCGCATGTACACAGAAGGGCACCCCACTCTGCACGAATGGCTGCAGGATTGGGGTCGACCAGCCCTCGGTAAGCTAGGGTGGCCAGCCTTTGAGCAGAACTTCAGTTGCCACCAAGAAACCATGGGACCATCCTCAGAACATGAAAGAACAGGTCTTTGGGGAAACTCGGCAT